>NC_084798.1:141479133-141782163 GCF_963169125.1 Humulus lupulus | reverse complement strand
CCCGAGACTCACCCTGAGACTTGAACTTAATCCCGTTATGACAAAACCGCTACTTAATATTGAAAGATCGTCTCATGCCAAATAGCTCGAACAAATCAACATTATAATGTGGCCTCAACAATATATCATCGACATGCATACAAATATACAATTATGCCCTCAACAGGCCAAATTACCAAAATACCCCTGTCTTGAAATGTGGACCCACATGCATGCATCTAACATCATATTATAATATAATTCACATGAACATGCATATTATCATTTAATGGCATAATTAAACAATTATGGCCCTCCCAGCCTACTAATCCAGCAATTAAACCGCATTAGGGATTTCGGGGCATTACAACTATCCCCTCCTTACAGAAATTTCGTCCTCGAAATTTACCTGAACAGCTTGGGATACTGATTCCACATATCTAACTCCAGCTCCCGGGTCGCTTCCTTGACCTTGCTGTTCCTCCACAACACCTTAACCAAAGGTATCGTCTTATTCCTGAGGACTTTGTCCTTTCTGTCAAGTATCTGAACTGGCTGCTCCTCAAAGGAGAGATCTGGCTCAAGCTCCAGATCTTGATAACTCAAAATATGATTCACATCAGATACATACCACCAAAGAGCTGAAACATGGAATACATTATGCACGGCTGAAAATGCCGGAGGCAAAGCCAATCTGTAAGCCACTTGACCAACCCTCTCCAGGATCTCAAATGGACCTACAAATCTAGGACTCAACTTGCCTTTCTTCCCAAACCTTCTCACCCCTTTCCATGGCGAGACTCTAAGGAAGACATAGTCTCCCACTTGCAACTCTACATTCCTGTGCTTGGGATTTGCATAGCTCTTCTGTCTACTCTGAGAAGCGAGCATCCGAGCTCTAATCTGCTTAATGGCCTCACTGGTCCTCTGAACTGCCTCAGGACCCAAGTATCTCCTTTCACCTGTCTCATCCCAGTGAATGAGAGATCTGCATTTCCTACCATACAACATCTCATAAGGTGCAACTCCAATGGTAGACTGATAACTGTTGTTGTAGGAGAATTCTATCAAAGGCAGATACTTACTCCAAGATCCACCAAAGTCCAGCACACATGCTCGAAGCATGTCTTCCAATATCTGGATCGTCCTCTCAGATTTTCCATCTGTCTGAGGATGATAAGCAGTACTGAACTTCAATTGTGTACCCATGGCCTTCTGTAAACTCCCCCAGAACTTGGAAGTAAGAGTAGGGTCCTGATCCGACACGATCGACCTCGGTGCTCCATGGAGGTGGACGATCTCTCTCACATATAGATCTGCATACTGATCAACTATATAAGAATTCCTCACTGGCAAGAAGTGAGCTGACTTGGTGTAGCGATCCACTATCACCCAAATAAAATAATGCTGACCAACAGTCCTGGGTAAGCCCACCACGAAATCCATCGTGATGTCCTCCCACTTCAACTCTGGGATATCCAGAGGCTGCAATAACCATGCCGGCCTCTGATGCTCAGCCTTGACCTATTTACATGTCAAACACTTAGCCATATACTCTACTACATCTCTCTTCATCCCTGACCATCAATACAACGATCTCACATCCTGATACATCTTCGTGGTGCCTGGATGCAAAGAGTAAGGTGTAGTATGAGATTCATCCAGAATCTCTCGCCTCAAAGCAGTGTCTAACGGAACACATATCCGCCCCCTGTATCTCAACAAGCCTAACTCAGACACTGAATAATCTCTGGATGCTCCAGCCAGAACATCCTCTCTGATCTTGATCAGCTGTGGATCACTCAACTGACCCTCCTTAATTCCCTCCAACAGTGTAGACTGTAGTGAAATATTAGCCAACTGGCCCACTAGCAACTCTATACCAGCTCTGGTCATATCATCTGCTAACTCCCTGGCTATCAGCCTCATACCATAAATCTGTCCCGGACCCTTCCAGCTTAAAGCATCAGCTACCACGTTGGCTTTTCCTGGATGATACAAAATCTCGCAATCATAATCTTTCACTACCTCTAGCCAACGCCTTTGTCTCATATTCAAATCTTTCTGCGTGAAGAAGCACTTCAGGCTCTTGTGGTCTGTATAGATCTCACACTTCTCTCCATAAAGATAATGTCTCCATATCTTTAAAGCAAAGACCACAGTCGCCAACTCAAGATCATGACTGGGATATCTGTTTTCATACTCCTTCAACTGATGAGAAGCATAAGCAATTACCTTCTCTGATTGCATCAGAACACAGGCCAAACCCTGATGAGAAGCATCGCAATAAATCACAAACACTACACCAAATACCTTTTTTTATAATACATAATTATAAGCTAATTGGAAAAGTATTATAATAGGTAACCTAAAAATTAAAAAGCAGTAAAGTAAAAATGGAGGGAAGCCAAAAAAAAAGGCTGGGTAAAGTTAAAATGGAGGGACTCGGTTTCTACCTAGCCCTATTCTCTCAAAACCCAATCCCTAATGACACCTCTGCCTCTTTCTCTTACACTTGGTTTCTCAGTTCCCTCTCCATCGATCTTTCTCTCCCAAAATCTTTCTACCCTCTCTCTGTCGCACGAGCTGCTGGAGCACACCACGCCAAAGGAGCACTCTCTCCATTCCGTTTAGTCGCTGGAGCACACTGGGACGATTCACGCTGGTACAAGTCACGGTGCTTTATCTCCCTCACGCGAGCCATGGCGGTATCTTCCCAGTTGAAGAAAGAACAACTTTGTGAGGTATTTTTTTTTTCTTATTTACTATTTTTATCATTTAATTTTCTTGTATCTTTTTTCTTCTTATTTACTATTTTATTTACTAGCTTTGTTTTTTGGATATATTTTTTGAATAGTTAGTGAATCAACATTTGCGGTATTGATTGAGAGTTATGATCATGACTTTACTTTCAATTTTGGTTGTAGTTTATACCCAAGTTTTAGCTTTGAGCCAATTGATCCCTTTCTTTCCCTGCTAAAAAACTGAAAACTTGATTCTTCATCTAATTCTTTTCGGTTGGATGATTTCAATGTACTTGTCTTCAGGTCGTAAACATGTAATCTTGTGGGAGAATGAATTTATTTTTTCTGCTACTTAAGCTTCGTTCAGCTACCTAATAAAAATCTAAAATGTACTTATCTCATAATGTCAGAGTATGAGATTATATATTAAATTGATATTCAAGGGCTTGTAAGGTTTGTTCTATGTGAGGTGAGGGATGTTATATGATGGTTTTGAAATTTATAAGGAAGTGCTAAACTCTTGGAAGTAGATATTTAGTTTTTAATTTGTATTTGTTTTGATATAGACATTTGAAAGTAAAGTGTTATGTAACTTATTGTTTGCAGAGGAGTTTCCTCATAGATGTAAACTAACCTGTTTGAGCGTATGGTATCTTCATATGCCAGCTGCATTTATGATTGTGTATAAAGTAGCATCCTAGAAAGTGTTAAATGCCATATAAAACCCATCCGTACCAAGAAATATGCTTATACTATGATACTAAATATCAAGTAATATGGAGAGCATTCTCTTGGTGCTGCGCTTGGTTTCAGATTTTTATTGGTTTTGTTGAGTTAAATTTCTCTTTTGATAAGCTGGTGCTTGGCACTAAATTTGTTTGGCTTTGAAGCTAATGTATCTAGAAGACACTTTATAATGGAATGGAAATAGTTGTTGCACAAGCATGTATGGATACATCAGTAGATGCCATTAGTTCTCAATAAGATGTTTTAAGAGGATTAGGCCTTTGGTGGGGTTGAATCACATTGCAATGTGATAATAACTAGACTTAAATTTGTAAAAAAAAATGGAGTTTTATAATATCTTGATAATAATTATTTGATTTTTGTTGTTTCAAGTGGTCATAATCATAATAGATGAGGTGAGGGTTTTAGAAATCTGTTTTTTTAATTTTTTGGAAAAGTCTTGGTCTTCTCTTGGTCAGTTTCATTGTCTCTCTCTAATAAAGAGTATAGGGCAAGGTAGGTTTTCTTTGGTATTTTGTTTAATGAATAAAGCTCTATGGGTTTATTCTAATTTTAAAATGTATGAATACAGTTTATTAGATTTGAAAAAGTTTATTTGCATTTTTTATTAGGTTTGCCATGAGTTCCTCTTTTCTTTTTTAACATTGTATTTTTTTTGGGCATTTTTTGTATGATTTTTGGTTGATAGCACAAACAAAATCTGTGGAAGAATTCTTTGTTGCCATTTTGATTTATTTCTCTTTCTATTATATCGATATATATACTCTTGTTTTATTGGGTTCTTTTTATGTGGCCCATACTATTTTTTTTGCTTTGTTGGAATGTAATCCAAAGTTGGCAAGTTATTGTAACAAAAAGTTAAGGTAAAAGATATATAACAAAAAAAAAGTTTATGTTGATAACTAAATTACTCTGGTTATTAATATTTATGCTGGCTAAAATGATGAAGGGTAAATCATTTGGTGTATGCCCAAATATTTTCAAGGTGATATATTTTTGTTTGTTTTTTTATTTTGAAAGGTTGGGTTTTGTTTCACTTGTTTTTCTTCTCTTGCTTTTTTATTCTTCTTCAGATTTTTCTATTTATTTTGAGTATGGAGCTGCTATGTTTCTTGTTCTTGTCATATTCTCTTATGTCGTTCAGTGAACTTGGTGAGGACAAAAGCTGATTTTGTTTGCTATAAGAATAACTCTGTTGATGAGTATTGATTTGCCTACTTTACAGCTGGGTTTGCATCTATGATATGGAACTTGAAAACAAAAATAGAGGTATAGTTTTTCTCTTATCACTTTACTCTTTTTTATATAAATAAACTTTAATTACTTTTACTTTTATTAGTCCCTAATGTGGTCCACATTGAAGCAAGTTTTGCTAATACCATATGGTGGATAAAAACATCCTCATTCTTATTATGTTGGTGATCTACCAGAAGAAAATAACTATTTTGGATATGTAAGGGTTTGTTATTGTTAATGAGACTAAATTTTTATTTGAGTGAATTTCCTTTGTATTTTCTCCTACAACTTGTTTTGTTTGTGGGTTTGTTAGGGTACTAGGATATAGGATCACTATTGTGTTGTTAGTAGATAGCCTATTTTCACAACTTGGTTATATATACTTCAAAGCATCTGTTATCATGACCAAAGTCATTTTCTACTTCTTTGGCATAGTGACCTCACATTAATCATTTTTTTTTTCATATCTTTAACTTTCATATAATGATTTAATATCTTTATCAATCTTTTAATTTGTTTCTCATTTGCAGTATGTTCTACTTTGGCAATGATACATTTTCATATCTCCTTTTATTCTCGTGTGTTTCAATGTCGTAGTTTATAGTTTTTTCTTTGGAAACTTAAGTAGTTTATCTTTTATTTCATATAAAATTGATCGTTCCATACATTGAGAAGAATACTTAATGTTTTAAGGTCATGCTCAAAAATCTTGCCGTTGAAGAAATTAGTTTTCATGTCTTCCATTACTACAATTATATATATGTTTATATACTTGTGAGGATTCAAACTAATCCTTTGATATTAGAATAGGCACAATGAGATCTAAGATACAACAAGGAATAAGATTTGCACTAAATCTTTCTATATTTTTGTATTATTCTTTTTTTGTTTCTCTTCATGTTATTAAAGGACTTGTATATATATCTACAATTTTCACCCCACAATGAGCTCCAAAAACTCTAATTAGTTAACTAGCAGCAAACAATTAGGTTTGCATTTATTTTATTTTCTGTTAATATGTCCAAGTTTGCCTAGTAGTATTCCATTTATATATCATAAGGTAGTTTAAATTTGCTCATGTTGTTGCTTACTTATTTATAATGGTTATATTTGATAATGGCTGAAGCGTGTCTATGAGTTTGATTTGCTATTTTGTATTGGAATGAAAGATAATTAAAAAGTGGGGATCTATTTTTGAACCTTGTTTGCTTCAATCTACTAATTGCTTACAAAAATAGAAGAAGCTCAATTCTATTTTTGTTTTTTTCCTATAAGCTAATTTTTAGTTTTGTACCTCTATTGTTAGTGGTCTTGGAATTCAGCGATAGCGGATACTCTGTTTGGCAGTGGAATTTTCTCTTAGCTTATTGTTTCTCTTTTGTTTTTTTTGATGGTTTAACATAATTCTATCTTTTGGGCTATTAGCTTTCTGATCTGAACAACACAAAAAAACAATTTCTATCAAATATTACTTGATGTAAATACTATGCTTTAATTTATCTTTGATTTCTATCACTTTTCTTAGTTTATGATTTGTCTATTTTTCAAAATAAAATAATTTAACAAGTAAAAAATAGACTTTATAGCATGTAATTCGGGCTCCTTCTTCATAATGTTGATATGGGTTTGCCTCTTTTCATTGTTTAAGGTCCTGAAGCTTTACTTTTTTTTTTTTTTACTTTTTCATAAGAATAATTATTTTTATTAGGGTATTGAACAACTACTACCATTCTATATGAGGTGAAAATAGTACTTTTTTTTTGTTTATTTTGAAATATGGTTTGTTATTGTTTTCTATTCTATATATTGAGTTTTGTTCGCAAGAAAACTATTTTAAGTGGGAAATTTTGCTTTTATTACTAAGCTTTAATTGTTTATGCCTCTTAGTTGGATTTTTTTTATTCTTAGTTGGATTTTTTTTCTTCTAATTATCACCTTGATACTAAGTTAAAATTTACTAGGTTGCTAAGGACTTGTGTTCCTACCTAAAGATCTTTAAAAAAATCCTCCTTGCTTCCCATTCAAGTTGGTATATTTCTGCTTTGATTTTCTAGTTGGGAATTGAGATCTCTTACTTTCATTATTTATGGAAATCCCATGCTTTTTGTATAGAGAAGCAATGCTAATATATATGTTTTTGCCTTGCTTTTTAACCTGTTTATGCTTTAGCCAGCCATGGGTAATGTTTCATGAGCAATTTTTTCTTCAAATTATCTCTCTATGATTTCTAGCAAGAAGCCAATTGGCTATTTCAATTGTAAAATATTTTATTAAAACTACTGTTAAGATTCTCCCTTCTTGAGATGATTTGAGAAACAATCAACTTTAAACAATTTGTAACCATAACATGTTATTGGCATTGATATATGTTCCCTTTTTCTGATGGAGATAGCATAGATTTGTTTATTTATTTGAAGTTGTACTGTTTCATTGTTATAAGATTCGTTTATTGGTTAATGATTTGTATGCGTATATATGAGGTGCCTTCTCTTTGCAACTCATATCTAAGTGTTTTTTCATTAATACAAGTTTCATTAAAAAGAAAAATGATGTGGCTTCTCCTTTTTTTTTTGCTGGAGGATGGGACTTTTCTTTTATGGTGTTCTTTTTTACTTATTTCTTGATCCTGCAGAGTCAAACATGTGATCGTAACTTCATGATTATTAATTAATTCTTATTCTTATTTTTGCAAAGTGTTCCTATACAAGCTGGGCAAACACCACCCCTTTTGCAGTATTTTGGTACTCTCTTAACCAGAGGAAAGCTTAATGATTTCGAGTCATTGGAACTATCACGCCTTGTTGTGAACCAGAACAAGAATAATTTGTTGGAAAATTGGCTAGCAGAAGACAAATTAGAATGTAGCGAGGAGCTAGGAGATCTTGTGAAGGTTAGCATTATGGAATTTGTTAATTACACAGTCCTGTGTTTCTTTTCTCTTGGCAATAATTTAGTTGTTTACTTCAAATAATGCCTGTGTCATGTTGTTTATGGTATATCTTTGTTTCTTTTTAATTATTTAATTATTTAGGTTTCTTCCTCCAGTAATGGATGTGAGATTCTAACTAGTCTAGTATTGCTTATCTAAAAATCTCATCTTCTCAAGCTTCCGTTTTTTTTTTAATTCATTTTGGTATCTTAGTAGTGATTTTATTTGTAATGCCCCAAATTTCCTAATAAGGTTTAGGACCTTGATTAAGAGGCCGGGAGGGCCATAATTGATTTATTATGCTATTTAATGATAATATGCATGTTTAGCTGTATTAAATATGCATGTGAACCCATTTGTGATTAATTGGGTGATTTTCATATTTTGGCCATTTCGGGCATTTTTGGCATATATGTGAAATGGGCGTGGTGCTTTGTTATTATCTGGTTATGTCAAGGTTACCCAGCACAAGACGATCCTAGGAGGTAAGCTAGTGGGAAAGTCACAACGGGATTTAAGCTTGACTTGGAGTAAGTCAAGGGGTATTTAGAGCATTACCGGGTTATTGGGTAATGGGAATTAATATTTGGTGATAAATTGGGAGTTAGTAAGATCAGGGGGAAATTCTGGAGGTTTTGACTATAATGTCCCCGGGGGTGTTTTCGGGACCCCGAGCATTTGGTTTTATTGGAAGCTACTTAAGCTTGAAGTAACCTTTTAAGAAAATAAAAAGAACGTTCTGTATGTTCTCTCTCCCTAAAAGTTCCCTTTTCGTTTCCCGATAGCGTTTTCGAAGGTATCTTGAGTTATAGGACTCGGAATCAAGCAAGGATCGAGGCATAGCAATCCTAAGGAGAATTAGAAGCTTATTAGCTAGAGGATTTAATTGGAAACAACTCAATCGGAGGTTATCACTAGAGGCTTGGAATCAGGATCGTGCTTATGGCTCATTTGTTGGTAACATGTGCTTGGACCCAAGGTAAGAAAACTGCACCCCATGTGTGACATGCATGGTTATGTTTGATGCATGTTGGATGTTTAAATGTAAACATTGATAACATAATGAATGCTTGGCAATTTTGCCCATTTGCATATTCTTATAATTGAGGCATGCTGGATGATTATGTGTGATGCATGTGATGCATGAGAAATATGTGATTAGGGCATGCCATGAATGATGGATATGAGATTGGTCAGAGCTTGAGTCTCTGTGTTTGTGCATGATCATTATTATGCTCGCAATTGTTAAGTAAGCATGTTGAATGCCTCATCTTTGGATGTTTGACATATGATATATGTTTGGTAGCAATGCTTACTTGTGCATGGTACTGTCTCATTAGTCAGAATTGGCAAAGGTGTTAGTATCAACTGTGAAGCTGTGACTCATTAGTCAGGTTCGGCAGTGGTACTGGGCACTGGTCACATTGTGTTGGCTCATTAGTTAGGACGGCCTTAGCGTGTTCCACGCAAGCCAACAAAGATTAGATCTAATCGACTTTCTGCATTGAATGACTCAAATGAGCATTAATGTCGGACCGACCTCAAGGTCGATGAATACTAAAAAGCGCTTGTCTAGCCAAGGGCTAGCCATTTAGAGCCAGGGCCAGCGAGCCCCGTGACTGTTATGTCACATGGCTATGGGCACCGGCCCCACAGTGACGTGCTTGTCAGTCACTCTTCTAATAAGAGCCATTGCAGGAAGGCCTAGGTAACGGTGTCGTTACATGGCTATGGGCACTGTGGTCCTAGTGACTTGTTTTTCAGTCACTCAGTATGGTTTACCAGAACCTTAAGTGTTATTCACTCATCTGATTAGAGCTATGAGCTTCGTATGATCATTTTGATCATCATATGCATGGCTTTGGGTGCTGAACCCCGTAGTGACTTGCTTGTCAGTCACTCAGCATGGTTTACCAGAACCTCAAGTGTTGAGACACTCATCTGATTAGGATTGACTTGACAGTCCTCCAATCAGAAGGGCCGGATTTCTTATCTTGGATACCGCAGCATTGTTTGAACTCATTTGCATGCTGAATGAAGCTATGTTTGCTAGCCATGCCAGATATGATTTGATATCGTGATATGACTGTTTATGAGCATATGAGTTTTCTTGCTGGGCTTCGGCTTACGGGTGCTTTGTGGTGCAGGTAAAGGAAAAAGGAAGCTGGACCATCCTTGAGTTGGAGAGCTTAGGTGATGACGTGTACATAAGCAGCTGCTCGACCAATATTTGGGTGAGGTTTGAAAGAGGAACTAGGGTTAAACCCTGTTTTGCCAATTAGAACAGCCTGTTGTAAATATTTTCTTGTAATAGACTCTGAAGTTATATTTTTGGAATCCCAATGTATACAGTAAACATTCTAGTGAAACGTTATATCTTAACCAAAAATTTTAATCCCTAAACTGCTAATCATACTTAGTTACACGTTTATGACCAAACGACTCAATTAGCGAGTTTAGCACTATTTGCAATGTGCACTGTAGCGGTCCCTGGAGTTGGGGCGTTACATTATTTCTGCTATGTTTTTTGGTATCTGAAAAGAAAGTGCATATGAAAATGTTGCATACCAGGCGTTTGATGATAATTCTCAAAGAATCTAAATTATCATTTGGATTTGGGATTTGATTTTAAATTGGTAAGTACTGTTATTATATTTTCAACTTTGGGTACCAGAAAAACTAAACCATTTTCTTGTGTTTATTAAGGGTTTTTTGAACTCTCTCAATATTTAACTCGCTCAAAGTCCTGCTCGCAACATGTATTTTTTGGCTAGTTTGTGTTGGTGTTGTCGCTTGCTGCAGTAATTAGCTAGAAAAGGAAAGCCAGACTTGTTCTGTTTTTCTTCTAGTTTTATTGATGTTGTTATGTCTACCATTTCTCTTGCTTCTGATGGTAAATTTAGGTTTGCTTCTGATGTTGTACTTCCTTTGATAATTCTAGATATGCATGTACATTTAGTGATAGACTTGATAACTTAACAAAATTTAGTGATTTTTTATGAGAATCTTTGGTATGTTGATATTTAGTGTTGGTATTGGGCCTATTGGCCATGGTTAGCTACTTAGGATTTCTAGCTTTTTGTCTATTATGGATTTCCACATGATGAGATCCTGGTTATTGAGGAAAAACAAATGGTTGAGTTTTGAATTAAATGTTGGTTTCTGTGTGTGATACTAGATATGCATTTTTTTTAAAAACTAAATAATTTAACAATGAAGTGTAGATAATCACTACAACAAAGTGAAGTAATTGTCACTTAAACAATAAAAAACTATGCACTGCTCACTGTGTTTTCTATGATCGATGTAATTATAATAATAAAGATCAAATAAATTATATGTATATATGTTTTTGGTTAGATATATATATATATATGTGTGTGTGTGTGTGTGTGTGTGTGTGTTTAATTAGATAAATGTTTTCTACGTTAGAAAGTAGGGAAGAAAAGTTAAAACTTTGAAGAAAAGCTATTGAAAATCTCTATTAGCTATAGTATATAACTTTAGTGGGGAACTTATAAACACATGCATCAGACCAAATAATCAATACTCACAGGAACACATTGAAATTTATGTATTAATTAAATAAATTTTTTTAATTTGCTTTTGGTTGGTTTTGTAGAATTACCAAATACTAATTATGTATTTTATGTTTGGGTTATGAAAGTCAAATGTTGAAGTTGCATTTGATGCTAAATGAATTGAGACAGTTGGTAGGGACTATAAATTAATTACACTTGTTCTCTTGCTTTTAATTTAATTTCTTATACTTTGTGGGTTTAGCTTCTATAAATATATGTGTACATCTTTGTGCCTATTGATTGTCTATAGTCTGATTACTTTGAAGAAATAAGAATTTCTATTTAATGACACATTTGGTATATATATTGTTGTTAGCTTGTTTTGTCTCGTCTGTTTGGGAGTATTTCATGGCATAAATTGCATGTATAGACACTGTGAGATTGATAGACTTAACTGGTTGTGAGTTTAGGCATCTAAGGGATGGCTTGTACTAGTTGGCTAAAAGCTAATTTAATCATAGTTATGCCCAGCTAGCTGTTAGTTACCAATTCTCTCTTTTATTTTGTTTATGTTTTTCTATATGTTTGTGTGAATATAGTGGTTTGATCTGAAAGATTTTCGTCTTATTTTTTGTTTGATTTTTAGTATCTAGCTTCCGTTTTGCTTCTACTTCTGCAGGTCTCTACTATTGGAGTACCAAGCTTGCTGGCCCAAAATGGTCACCATTTGCTTCATGGATAAATGGCTGGTATGTAATAATATTCTTTTTCTAACTGTTAACTTGGGAAAATGTCTTTCTTCAATTTTTTCTAGTTGACTGTTTATACTCTGGCTTGGAGCTTTTAGAGTTTCATTTGGGGTCTGAGACTGTAATGCCTGTACAGTACAAAGTCACCATTATTAAGTATAGCACATACTTTAATCTTAGCACTAGACCTTATATATATATATAATTTAGTTAAATCAGTTAGTTTAGTTAAGTTATTGAGAGTAATTTTAAGCTTAGTACTGGACCTTATATGCCTAAATTAGTTGAAACAGATAGTTTATTTAAGTATAGAACTGTATCTTACTTTTCTTGATTCTTCTTTGTGGCATGTATATATTGGTGCCACTTGTATTCTGTTTTCATTCAATTCAATACAATTTCATTTTCTTTCATAATATGGTATCAGAGAATTAAATTATTCTAGCTTCATTTATCTCCTATACTTTAAAAAGACAAGGTTCAAACTTGTATCTTAGGCATGTCTTTGACTAAATGAGATGTTCTTCATTGGAGATCATCACTTATAGATTTGTAAACTTGATTAGAACAAATTTTAAGGAGCTAGGGTCTGGTCTAACCTATATAGGGTCAAAAAGACTAATTTTTAACACAAAATAACTGTGCCAAATCCATCTTTTTGAAATAACATCCTCTGCTAATATGTATCACTATTTTGTAATTACATGTTAGTGCCCAAATAACTTAAGGTCTAGAGTTTAGTACCTGTTTGAGCTCCATATTCTATTACACCTCTCCTTTAAATGAGATATGAGATTCGATGGATCTACCCTAGAAATAATAGTATCATTCTAAATGCTTTTGTATCTCAAATCCCCCAAACTTTTAACATGCTGTCTCAGCAATTAAGCACCTGAACCAGAGATGTCTTTAGGGTGAAATTGAGGCCCCTTTAACCTGAAAATGTTAATGTTTGTTTACTGTAATATGTATCTATTCACTGTGTGATAGCAGTATTTTGAATTTTGAAGTATGTTCACCTGGTATTGCTTGCTTAGGTCTTATATTGTATACAGTTTTATTATTTGACTCATATTATTTAATTTTTTTAAGCATATACCTTACCTTTTATCTGCTATTGTAGGAGAAAAATGTCTCTTTCCCCATCAATTGGAGGAGAAAATGATACTTAATTTTGAAGGCTTTGTGTTGGGCAGCTGTAGAATATTTTGAGCTGAAAGTAGTAACTTTTTAATATGTTGAATATTTAAGACTACTTGAATACTTAAAGAACATTTTGTTGTTGATGACAGTGTTGAATGTTTTAAACTAATTTGTGGATTGTTAATACAATGCTGAATGTTTTTACTTTTTTCTATTTGAAAATCAAGTTCATTTGATGATGCTAGTATATATTAGAAAATTAATTTTAATTATATAAAAAATACTAAAATATAATAGAATAAATTAGTGTTATATAAATGAATATATAATGAGAATTTAAACTTATCTAAATATTAAAATAATATGAAAATTGTATTATAATATCTATTACAATAACACGTTTTATGTAAAGAATTTTGTTATGCAAACTTCATTATATAACACAAATAATGTGTTATACTAAAGTGTAGTATAACACAAATTTATAAGTATTGAAATGTGTTATATAATCGACTATAAATAATATAATTAAACACTTATCTATTTATTAAAATAACATAGAAAGTGTGTTATCGTTGACAGTATAATAACACATTTGTATAACAATGATAAAGTGTTATTATGTAAACTACCCTGACCTACGATAACATAGTCGGTCTTAACACATCAAAAAGTATTATGGTATGTTTTGCTAACACATTTTTGGTGTTATTAAATTATTTTTTTCTTGTAGTGAAACTTCTCCTGACCTGTCGGGAGATTCAGAATCAGAGCTGTAATCAATCTCTACTTCAGTTCTTGGAAGCTGTTCTCACATTTATCTGAGCACACAAATTTTTTACTCTTGCGTGTGAGGTCAGTCAATGCAGTAGCAATCTTTGAGAACCCTTCCACGAAACGCCTATAATAACTTGCCAATCCAAGGAAACTTCTAACTTCAGAAACATTCTTTGGCCTTGGCCAATCTCTGACCACTTCAATCTTCACTGGATCTACTTTAATCCCCTCCTTACTGACAATATGCCCAAGAAAGGATACCTGAGATAACCAGAACTCACATTTCTTGAATTTGGCAAACAATCTATGTTCCCTCAGTCTCTGTAGAACCAACCTCAAATGTTGCTCATGCTCTGACTCAGTCTGAGAATATACCAGAATATCATCGATGAAGAAGATCACAAACTGGTCCAGATAATCCTTGAACACTCTGTTCATCAAATCCATAAAAGCAGCAGGGGTATTAGTCAATCCAAAAGACATAACTAGAAACTCATAATGCCCATACCTGGTACGAAAAGCAGTCTTCGATATATCTCCCTCCTTGACCCTCAACTGATGATAACCAGAACGAAGGTCAATCTTTGAGAATACCTTCTTACCTTGCAACTGATCAAACAGATCATCTATCCTTGGCAAAGGATACTTATTCTTGATTGTCAACTTATTAAGTTCTCTGTAATCAATACACATCCTCAGAGACCCATCCTTCTTTTTCACAAATAGAACTGGCGCACCCCAAGGTGAGAAACTAGGTCTGATAAAACCCAAATCCAATAGTTCTTGCAACTGTACTTTTAATTCTTTCAACTCAGCTAGGGACATTCTGTAAGGTGCTCTAGACACTTGCTCCGTCCCTGGTGCCAGCTCTATAACGAACTCAATTTCTCTGTGCAGTGGGAACCCTGTCAAATCTTCTAGAAACACATCCAGAAATTCACAAACAAGTCTGGTATCTTCTGGTCTCAACCACACTGGCTAAGAACCCAATGCAACCTCCTTGCAATAAATCCCTAGCCCTCAATACAGAAATCATAGGTATAAGAGGTCCATGCACAGTACCAACAAACAAAAAAGGATCCTCACCCTCAGGCTCAAAGGTGACCATTTTCCTTCTGCAATCAATGGTTGCCCCATACTTTGCCAACCAATCAATACCCAATATCATGTTGAAGTCAGTCATAACCAACTCTATCAAATCCACTGACAACTCTCTGTCCTCCACTGTCACTGGCAAAGATCTAACCCATCTCCTGGATACCACTAACTCCCCAGTGGGTAACAGAGTTCCGAACCCCACAACATAAAAATCACAGGGTCTACACAGTCTATCAATAATACTACTAACAACAAAAGAATGTGTAGCACCAGAATCAATCAATACATTATAAGGAGTTCCTGCACTAAAAAGCTGAAGTGTAACAACTGAGGGAGAAGCCTCAGCTTCTGCTTGTGTTAATGCAAACACTCGAGCTGGGGCCGAGCTGTCCACTTTTCTGGGTTCTTCTTTTCTAACCTTAGGGCAATCCTTTTTAAGATGACCCACTGCTCCACATGAGAAGCAGGCCCTTTCCATACACTCTCCCAAATGATGCCTCTTGCATCTAGGGCACTGAGGATAAGACTTCCAGGCTTCACCACCACCTGGATGACCCATTGAAATACCACGGGGCTGCCTATCAGGACCTGGAACTGGGAAGGTGTCAGGAACCTTCCTCTTTTGTTGACTGGGGCCTACACCCCTACCAAACCCACAAATGGAGGACATGTCCTCCTGAAATCCTTTCTGGCTGCACTGTCATGCCAGATCCTATTCTCTGCACTCTCAACTGTGAGTGCCTTCTCAACCACCTGTGCATAGGTAGTAACCCCAGCCTCAGTGGTGATACGTACATCACAGGCTAATCTGGGCTGTAGCCCCTATAGAAATCTCTCTCTCTCCTGGTCCCATCAGTGGGCACCAGTTCCATGGAAAATTTCGCGAAAGGATCAAATTTCAAGGCATAGTCAGTGACTGACAAATTTCCCTGAAGTAGCCTGATAAACTCCTCAGCTTTTGCTGTCCTGATAGCATCATTATAATATTTCTCATTGAACAGAGTCTGAAACTCTTCCCAACTCAGGGCATTAACATTCTTGGTCTGGGTAATAACCTCCCACCAGATTCGGGCATCCTCCCAAAACATAAAAGTGGCACAGGCCATCCTCTCATTACCAGTTACCCTCATGAAATCAAGGATAGTGGTAATCATACTCATCCATTGTTCTGCCTTGGCAGGATCTGCACTCCCCTAAAAAACTGGAGGTTGCTGCTTCTTGAACCTTTCGTAAAGAGGCTCCCATTTATTTCCAACCTCAGGCAGCTGCTCTGCTGCTGGCACCGGCACAGGAGGTGCCTCTGATACACTTGCCACTGCAGGCGCCTGTTGTTGTTTCAGGAGACAAAGATCTTCTCCCTGTCTCAACATTGTTGCCTACAAATCATTGATTATCTGCTGCCAGTTTAGAGGAGCTGGCTGTGGAATCTGTGACTGGTCATTTTCCTGACCCTGACTGTTATTATTCTGGCCTTGATCACTCTAGCCAGCTGAAGTATCTGTCTGCCCTGGATTCATTCTTATCTGTTATACCTTGCTGAAATAATGATCAATACGACCAGTCAGGTAGTAATAACTAAACCTATTGCCGCCTTACGATCCAAGAACAAGCGAACAATTATCATATTCCACAGTCATACAATATATAGGCAGATACATGTTTATAGCATTTAACACTCAGCATGTATCACATAATAATGCATAAACAACCATACTAATGAGTATGTTCCAGCAATCTCATTACTAATTAACACACATTTGCTGAGGATATGATATTTCAGGGCACAGGTTTAACATGGTGTCTCATGCATACAGGTAAAGCATATTTACTATATTTAAGCAGTTATACACATAACTACATAAATAGTTACCAAACCATGAGTCGAGCTTGACTTCAGTGATGTGTGTACATGCCCAGACAGTCTACAGGAACCCTAACCTTGGCATGCTCTGATATTAAGTTGTAACGCCCTGGTTACCCCAGAATAGTTACGGCGAACGATGAATCAGAAATTTGACTTGCTACCCGAGTCCTTTGGTTAAAAACGTGCATCTAATACATAAAACTGTTCGTGGGCCCATAAAATCTTTTACAAGTTATTTACAACTCAAAATGGTCATTCTATTTCAAATTTACAAACCCGCTGTCCTAAGCGGCAAAAATAGGATAAACCCCCTAACTCCCCTGAGAACTCCTTGGCCGTGGCAGTCAAGCAGCCACGTATGTACACAACACCACCTAAGCTCTCCACTCAAGGTTGGGTGAGCTTTTCTTTCCCTTTACCTGCACCACATAGCACCTATGAGCCAAGGCCCAGCAAGAAAATGCAATATAGCATGATATAATATCAACAATGATCATAATAATCATTCAGGACTTTCAGTCCAAATAGAGGAGTGACAATTGGAAAAGTCACTAAAGTGGGTTCAGATCCTAATAGCCATGTGACGATAGGGTCACCAGGGCTATAAAGATAAGTGATCATTTCACTAGCTTAAACAGGTTAGGTGCATGATGACTAGTCATCAACATAACCTACCTCATGACCAAAGAGTCATAACCATGGAACACAGTTCCCTAGCAATGTGACAAACAGTCACCTAGGCCTTTGGCCCTGGCTTTCAGTAACTAGTCCTAGACTAGACAAGCGCTTATAAGATTCATCGACCTTAGGGTCGGTCTAGAGTTAATGCCTTAGAGTCATTCAACGCTGATATCGATCATATCTAATCTTCATTCGGCCCTGCGTTTAGCACGCTTATGTTGTTTCTGACTCTTAGGTCTGTATCCCTGACTAGTCAGTACCATATACAAGTAAACAATATTTGCTAGCATTTAATATGCAATTAATTTCCACATTTATAGCCCAACATAACAATCATGCATGTCATATACACAGGGTGCAGTTTTCTTACCTTAGGTTTGAGCGAGAAATGAGGGCTCTGTTTTGTTCTGTATGTTTCTACAGCCAACTAAAATCATATATATCTTAAGCCAAATGACCCTAATTCCCCTAGGTCATTTAAAGCTTCTCAAGTCTCCCCAAGGGTAAAATCATCATCTTTCACCTATTTCGTTAATCATAATTAACGCTCTCTAATTCTCGCTACTCTCGATATTCTCAAATACCAATAATTCAAATCCTGTTACCCTTTTATTCCCGGCAACACTCTAATCAATAAAACATCGCAAGACTCACCCTGAGCCTCGAACTTAATCCCGTTATGACTAAACCGCTGCTTAATATTCAAAGATCGTCTCATGCCGAATAGCTCGAAAAAATTCACATTATAATGTGGCCTCAACAATATATCACCGACATGAATAAAAATATACAATTACGCCCTCAATAGGCCAAATTACCAAAATACCCTTGTCATGAAATGTGGACCCACATGCATGCATGTAACATCATATTATAATATAATTCACATAAACATGCATATTATCATTAATGACATAATTAAACAGTTATGGCCCTCCCGGCCTACTAATCCAGCCATTAAACCGCATTAGGGATTTCGGGGCATTACATTTGCGGTCCACTTAATGTACAAGCAAGAGGAGGTTATGAATACTTTGTCACTTTTATTGATGATTATTCAAGATATGGTTACCTATACTTAATGCAAAGAAAATCTGAAACTTTTGGAAAGTTCAAAGAATTTCAAGCAGAAGCTGAAAAGCAATTAGGTAAGTCACTAAAAGCTCTTCGATCTGATCGAGGAGGAGAGTACTTGGATTTTGAATTCAAGGACCATCTGTGTGAGCATGGCATTCAATCCCAACTCACACCACCTAGAACACCACAGGAAAATGGTGTTTCAGAAAGATGGAACAGAACATTATTAGATATGGTTAGATCAATGATGAGTTTCTCATCATTACAACTGTCATTCTGGGGCTATGCGATTCAATGTGCTTTATATATATTAAATGTTGTTCCATCTAAGTCTGTCTAAAAGATACCCATAGAATTATGGAATGGTTGTAAACCTAGTTTACACCATTTTTGAATTTGGGGGTGTCCTGCACACATGCTTAAAGGAAAGACCAGGAAATTGGAATCACGCTCTAAAGTGTGCATGTTTATGGGATATTCCAAAGAGACCAGAGGTGGAATTTTCTATAGTCCAAAATAAAATAAAACATTTGTATCGACAAATGCAACCTTTCTTGAACATGACTATGTCAATAACCACAAACCTCGCAGTAAGGTTGTTCTGGAGGAGATGGTCTCAAATGAAGTTGCAAAGTCACCAGCTACAACAAATGAAAAACGGCAAGAGGAAACTGCTAATTCTAGTCAGAATAGTAGTGAACCTCATCGTAGTGGGAGGGTTAGTAAGCAACCCATACGCTATGAACACGAATTTCAAATGCTTGTGTGTGACACAAACAAAGACGATCCATTGAAATTTAGAGATGCAATGAATGATTCTGACAAGGACAAATGGTAGGAAGCCATGAACCAAGAAATGGAATCGATGTATTCCAATTCTGTCTGGGTTCTTGAAGATCCACCTGAGAATATCAAACCCATTGGTTGCAAGTGAATATTCAAGAAGAAAATAGGAGCGGATGGGAAAGTAAAGACTTTCAAAGCAAGGCTTGTAGCCAAAAGTTACACACGGAAAGAAGGGGTTGACTATGAAGAAACTTTTTCTCCTGTAGCCATGCTAAAATCCATTCGTATACTTTTGTCCATAGTTGCGTACATGGATTATGAGATTTGGCAAATGGATGTCAAAACAACTTTTTTGAATGGCTACCTTGACGAAACCATTTACATGTCTCAACCAGAAGGGTTCAAATTAAAAGGTCAAGAGCAAAAGGTTTGCAAGCTTCTTAGGTCCATTTATGGACTCAAACAAGCTTCTAGATCTTGGAATCTTAGATTTGATGACACAATTAAAGTGTTTGGTTTTGAACAAAATGTTTACGAACCTTGTGTCCATAAACAAATCAAAGATGGTATAGTAGTATTCCTTGTTCTTTATGTTGATGATATATTACTGATTGGAAATGACGTAACATCATTATCAAAAGTAAAGAACTGGTTAGCTGAACAATTCCAAATGAAAGATTTGGGAGAAGCCAAGTATGTTCTGGGCATTAAGATTCTTAGAGATAGACAGAACAAAACTTTGGCATTGTCTCAAACTTTGGTAATTAATAATATCGAGGAGATGTTACAGTTATGAAGATAGCTTCAGAGCATAATCTTGCAAATCCTTTCACGGAGACTTTATCCATAAAATCTTTTGAGGAGCATGTAAGAAACATGGGAATGAGAGAGATGCCTCATTTGCTTTAAGGCAAGTGGGAGATTGTTGGGAATTGTGCCCTGAAAGCATATGTAGTAGACATTGTTTTATGAAATAAATAAATGAATTGAATTTGTTATGCATATATTTTATGGACTATATTATTCTGTGATAATATTAAGTAAATATCAGGAAAATTCCTAAGTTCATATATGTTATCTCAAACACGTATTGGTACGGGAGGGTTGTGTTTGAGATAAATAAACTTGAATAGTTGTTCACAGTAAAATAAAGTTATGGAATCTTTAGATTAATTACTGCAAGTACGGTCCACTAGTATTATGAATACATGTGATCTAGATCCAGATCACTAGTGTGGTAGGACACTTTAGTGGATGTGCTTTATATATTAGAGAATATATAAAACTGGACTAGATATGTTTATTAATACTTAGTTAAATACCGTTCGAAGTATTAATTAAATATATCAACTGATGATCATATACAAATAGATCTTAATCTTGAAGTTACTATGAACTCCTGTTTATGTTATATGAGTTCTTTGATTCACTTATTAGGGTCTGTCAGAATGATCAGGCTAGAAACTTTTGTTTTGGGAACTCTTTAATGTAGATGGCTGGGGACATAATATACACATATGGAATCTATGCCTTCTCGCAAGAGATTGAATGATGGTTCTCTTAAGGGTTGATTTTTGGGACTGAAAGGTTATTGAGCTCAAATTCATAATTTAGTTATGAATTAACCTTCACTAGTAAAGTCAATGGTACTTAAGGAAACAAGAGATAATTAAAAGGGTAAAACAGTAATTTTATTCCTGATTAATTATGAACCATTATTAGAGGGTCAAGTTGTATGCAATGATTATATTAATGGACGCTTTATGATTATAAAGTACTCAGTAAGTGAAATGTCTATAATTACAAGAGTGCAGTGTCATATTTATAGTGGAATAATCATGAGATTAATAAATTAGGATTATTTAATTAAAGAGTTTAATTAATAATCTCAAATTTATTGGAGCTTGGAATTATAGGTCCATAGGTCCCCATAGCGGCTCTATCAACACTATTCAAGGTAAGAGTTGATATGAAGAAAAATAGTTTAAAGACATATTTAAGAAGAATTTTGTTCTTCAGGCCAAATATGCAATTATATGATAATAGTAATTAATTAATTAATTACAAATTAGTTGTAGTTAATAAAATTAATTAATATTTAATTATTGTATAATTTTTGAAATTATATTAAATAATTAAATTAATTTCGAAATTATAATAAATTAAATATTTATTTTCGAAAATATTGGATTTAATTAATTGGTAGAATTAATTAAATATCTTTATTTGAGTGGGAGATAATAATCTGATAAGTTCAAATTGGATTTGAATTTAAAAGATTAATATTTATTCTAATAATTAATTATATTTGATAACTAGTTAAAAAGATAATTAATTTAAATTTGAATTCAAATTTGAATTAGTTATTAGGTTATTAGATCTTATCTGACAAAATAGTTTGAATAAATAATTAAGTAAAAATTGAAAAACTAACATCCCTAAAAATAGGGATGCTACACGTGCACACACAGTGCGTGTAGGGCTATTTTTAGGGATAAGATTTTCAAATTTATTTCTTTAATGAATTAATTAATGAATAATTCAAAAAAATTGGTTTTTGGATTTTTTCATTAATAGAATAATTAATGTGGATGCCAAAAATCCACCAAAAAGAAAAAATCTCTAAGTCCATGGTTGGAATACAAGTGTAAAGATCACTTAGTCATGTTATTAAACTCGGGCCCATAAGTCTTGCGGAACCGGGAGATTGTCCCAAGGGAAGCATCACCTTATGAGCCATGAAGTATGGTCTTACTAGGCTAAGGGGCTGTGGATGCTCAAAGTTTCATACTTGTAGAAGACCCAAAACAAGTGCCAAGGTCCCATAAGCGCCTAATTATGTGTTTGAGCTGCGATGCCCTTGGGTCCCCACTGTCTCGAACCAACCACGTACCCCGCGAGGCCACGCCTCGCGTGCACCTGATGGCCTCGCTAGTGTAGCGTCGCGCAGCACCTGATGGCCTCGCTGGTGGAGCGCCTCCCTGCGCATGATGGCCTCGCTGGTGGAGCGCCTCGCTACGCATGGTGGCCTCGCTAGTGGAGCGCCACGCAGCACCTGATGGCCTCGCTGGTGGAGGGCCTTGCTGCGCATGGTGGCCTCGCTGGTGGAGCATCTCGAAACACCTGATGGCCTCGCTGGTGAAGTACCTCGCTGCGCATGGTGGCCTCGCTGGTGGAGCGCCTCGCTGCACCTGAGGGCCTCACTGCACTTGAAGGCCACGCTGGTGGAGCGCCTCGCAGCACCTGATGGCCTCGCCCATGGAGTGCCTCGCTGCACATGGTGGCCTCGCTGGTGGAGAGCCTCGCAGCACCTGATGGCCTCGCCCATGGAGCGCCTCGCTGTACATGGTGGCTTCCCTGGTGGAGTGCCTCGCAGCACCTGATGGCCACGCTAGTGAGGGACCTCGCGAGATGATGCCCCACCCATGCCTTGAACGCGCGCATGAGGCTCGGCACCAGGCGGCGGCACGCACACACCTACGGGCCCTGGATACAAACAACCCAAGGGCTCCTCCTCACATCTGACACCCCACGTGGATGTCTCCTCTAGAGGTCTACCAAGACTTCAACATTTAGAGGGAAAGGCCCAAGAATGATTCCGAAAGGTCACGATGGTACAATCTCATACGGGGTACGGCTTGTAAGACCCCGTACATCTGATCGTGGCACTCATGCTAGTCAGGTAGTGGGAACACTAGGAGAAAGGACATGGCCTGCATACTCCCAATTAGATGTCAGAGTCGACACCACTATCATCTGTGCCACTCCTCTGACATTCGTATGGTAGAGTAGTGGGGACCTCCTCATGGTACCTGGCTATGTACTAGTAACAGCACCACTACCCCTGAGACCACTCTCCTGACAGAGTACTTGTGTACCACCTGGTCCCCTGGACCACCATGTATCCCAGGCCATTAGAGCCTACTATAAAAAAAAATGACCCTCGAGCACGATCCCCTTCCGAGCTGTAGCGATAACCTAGTCACAATCATCATAAATGATATCAATCAATATTGAATAAATAAAGCCTTCTGGAGAGGGTCCTAGCCTCTAGGACCTCGAAATCTACTAAACCGAGTAGTAGAACCCTTCCCGTGCCCTCATGTTTGAGTCCCCGCAGCTCGAAACCTCACTTGGCCAACTTTCCCAACTAGCGTCGCAGCGCACCCTTGAAGGGCTGCGGCGTGCCTCAAGTCAGAGAGACCCCCAAGCTATCTCCCTGGACACGAGCCACAATGCAGCCAACTAGGTGCTACAACACCAAGACAATTTAGAGAACCGCCCTAGTCTCTGAATTCATGAGGGTTGCAGCGCTCCAAGAACATCGCTGCGCCACAAACCCGTGAACCCAGTTTTCCAATAATTTCCCCCGAGCCAAATCTCTCCAAATTCATCCCAAAGTTGTACCAAAGTCCCAATTTACCCTAGGACTCTCAATAACACATCATAAACAACATATAAAACTGAGAAACCAAACCAAAAACTCACCACAACTCAAAATTCAATACTTCACTTCCAAAACTCAAGAACACTTAAAACCAACAAGAAAAATCAAAGCAAAACATAGGTTAAACCTTACCTCAGCTATGTAATTCTACCCCTAAGCTGCTCCTAATCAAATCTCAACTCCAAGTCTTTAATTCCAAGCTAAACTCCAAAAATTCAGAGAATTTAAAAAACTAAGGGAGAGAGAGAGGGAAACGTGTGGGAGAAAGAAAGCTGAGTGTTTGTGTTGGTTTTCCTTAGTTTCCGAAAGTCTTTAGTAGACTAGGCTATTCCCAAGGGCCAAAATGACCAAAACACCCTTGCTTATTCCTCTGCTTAGTTCTTTAGTGCCCTCAATGGAAAAATGGTCTTTTTGTCACCATTTTCCACTAATCTCAATTAACACCTCTTAATTTCCCAACTTATCTCCAAATAACTTCCCATTACTCAATAAATCCAAGGTATGTACTATATTACAAAAATATCCCTAGGCTCCAAGTTGCGTATTGGACCCCGTTGTGACTAAACAACTAACTTGCTTAATATGATCACCTCGTGCCGAATAACTCAAATATATCCACATAATAATGTGCTTTCAATCCCAAACATACATGTATTATAATTATACCATCGATGGGTCAAAATTATGAAAATGCCCTTCTAATAAGAAACAAGCTCACATGCATATTTAATACATTTAAACATGCAAACATAGTCATATCATAATATAACTCACCTAATTCACATAATCATGCTTCTAATCACACAAACACATAATTAATCCAATCATCGCCCTCCTGGCCCCCTAATCAAGACACTAAGTCTAATTAGGGAATTTGGGACGTTGCAATTATCCCATCCGTACAAGAATTTCGTCCTCGAATTTTTACCTAAACATCTCGGGATATTTATCTGGCATATTAGACTCCAATTCCCAGGTCACTTCCTCTACCTTGTTGTTCCTCCATAATACCTTAATCAAATGTATGGTTTTATTCCTCAAGACCTTGTCCTTTCTGTCTAATATCTGGATTGGTTGTTCTTTATAGGATAGATCTGGCTGCAGCTCCAGATCTTCGTAACTCAATACATGAGCCTCATCTGATACATACTTCTAAAGCATTGAAATATGAAACACATTGTGGACTACCGATAATGTCGTAGGTAAGGCCAATCTATAGGTCACCTGACCAATCCTCTCTAGGATCTCAAAAGGTCCTACAAATGTAGGGCTCAATTTTCTATTCTTCCCAAACCTTTTCACCACTTTCATTGGTGAAACTCTAAGGAAGACATAGTCTCCTACTTGGAACTCCATGTTCCTATGCTTCGAATCTGAATAGATTTTCTTTCACTCTGAGATGCGAGCATCCGAGCTCTAATCTTTTCGATAGCCTCATTGGTCCTCTGCACTACTTCAAGACCCAAGGATCTCTTTTCATCCATCTCATCCCAGTGAATGGGAGATCTACACTTCCTACCATACAACATCTCATAAGGAGTGACTCCAATGGTCGATTGATAGTTGTTGTTGTAGGAAAATACAATTAAAGGAAAATACTTACTCTATGACCTTTCAAATTCCAAAACGCATGCTCGAAGCATGTCCTCCAATATCTGAATTGTCCTCTCAAACTAACCATCTGTCTGAGGATGATAAGCTGTAATAAATTTTAATTGTGTACCCATAGCTTTTAGAAAACTTCCCTAGAACTTGGAAGTAAATGTGGGGTCCTGATCTGGTACAATCGACTTCAGAGCCCCATGAAGACGTACTATTCAACTGTATAAGTCATCCTCACTAGTAGAACAAGAGTTGATTGGTATATTGATCTACAATAACCCACACTGAATCATGTTGACCCACTACCCTGGGCAACCCAACCACTAAATCCACAGTGATGTCCTCCCATCTCCAATCTGGGATATCTAGAGGCTCTAATAGCCTTGCTAGCCTCTGATGTTTAGCCTTGACCTATTGACACGTCAGACACTTAGCCACATATTTGGTTACATCCCTCTTTATCCCAGCCCACCAATATAAGGTCTTCAGACCCTGATACATCTTTGTGGTGCCTGGATGCAAAGAGTAAGGGGTAGTATGAGATTCATCCAGAATCTCCAATCTGATAACAACATATATCGGAGCACAAATCCGACACTTGTACCTTAGTAAGCCCATCTCAGACACCGTATAGTTTGTAGCCACTCCAGCTAGGAAACCCCCTCTATTCTTCATCAATTGTGGATCATCCAACTTACTTTCCTTTATCCTCTCTAGAAGATTAGACTACAATTCCTTGGATATCTGCCTCGAACTGCATAATCATGCCAGACCTTTCCGGCTTAAGGCATTTGCTTTCTGGGTGATATAGGATTTCGCCTTCACCAGCTCTAATCAACGTCTTTGTCTCATGTTCAAATCCTTCTATGTGAAGAAATACTTCAATCTATTGTGGTCAGTGTATATCTCACACTTCTCACCATAAAGGTAATACCTCCATACCTTTAGTGTAAAGCCCACCGCTGCTAACTCCAGATCACACGTAGGGTATCTTTGTTCATATTCTTTCAACCCACGTGATGCATAAGCAATCACCTTCCCTGCCTGCATAATAACATAGCCCGAACCCTGTCCAGAGTAATCACAATAAACCACAAACTTCTCCTCATCTGTTGGAAGGCTCAGAACTAGAATGGTAGCCAATCACTACTTCAACTCTTGGAAGTTGTTGTCACATCTATTTGACCATGGAAACATTTGGTTCTTGTGTGCGAGTTTCATCAGCGGGGTAGCAATCCTTAAGAACCCTTCCGAAAAGCACCCGTAATAACCTGCTAATCCAAGGAAGCTTCTGATCTTTGAGGCATTCCTGGGCCTTGACCAATCTCTGACTGCCTCAACCTTAGCACAATCCACCTTGATTCCATATCTACTGACAGTGTGACCAAAGAAAGTCACCTGCGGTAACCAGAACTCACATTTCTTGAACTTCACATACATTCTGTGTTCCCTCAGTATATATAAAACCAACCTAAGATGTTGCTCGTGCTCTTCCTCCGATTGAGAATACACTAGAATATCGTCAATAAAAATGATCACAAAGTGATCAAGATAATCCTTGAACACCCTATTCGTCAGATCCATAAAAGCGGTTGGGGCATTAGTCAAACCAAATGAGATAACCAGATTGATGCGAAAAACTGTCTTCCGTATATCTGCCTCCCTGATCCTCAATTGGTGATAATCAAATCAACGATCTATCTTCGAGAATCCATCTTACCCTGTAATTGATCAAACATGTCATCTATCCTTGGTAGAGTATACTTGTTCTTAATGGTTAACTTATTCAGTTCTCTGTAACTAATACACATCCTCATAGAACCATCTTTCTTATTTACAAATAGAACTGGTGCGCCCCATGGCAAAAAACTAGTTATAATAAAACCCAAGTGTAACTACTCATGTTATTGTACCTTTACTTCTTTCAACTTTGCTGGGGCCATTCTATATGGTGCCCTAGACACTGGTCCTGTCCCTTGTGCCTGTTCAATGATAAAATCTATATCTCTGTGTTACACAAGTATGTTTCAGACCTATCTCGGATTATTAGTTATGAGGCATTGAATATGCATCTAGACCTATCATATGAAGAAAAGCCGCTAAAGATTCTTGATCTGAAGGAAAAAGCATTACGAAATAAGAAAATCGAGTTAGTCAAGGTCCTTTGGAAAAATGACTCTACTGAAGATGCAACGTGGGAGTTGGAAACCGATATGAAGGAGAAATGCCCAGAGTTATTTAGGTAAGTT
This sequence comes from Humulus lupulus, assembly GCF_963169125.1. NCBI lineage: Eukaryota > Viridiplantae > Streptophyta > Magnoliopsida > Rosales > Cannabaceae > Humulus > Humulus lupulus. Next base: position 141,754,534 of record NC_084798.1, on the reverse strand, counting down.
TCGAGGAAGAAATTTCTTTTTATGAGGGTATAGTTGTAATATTCGCTTCGAATAGTAAGGGTATTATGGTAAATTGAATGGCATTATGTGTTTAATTATATGAATTATGATTTGCATGAATTATGATGTACGTTCACTTTATGTGTGTTCTGTCAAGAAATCCACACATATTAGTTTCTTCAAGTATTAGGGCCAAAGTGTAATAGAATTTGTGTATTGGGAGTTAAAGTAGAATTATGGGTTATATGATGGAAAGTTTAATTATGAGAAGTTAAAACTATTAGTTTTGGATGGAAATACAATAAGGGTCTTAAGTGATTATTAAGGATAAATTAGAGGTTGGGGATAGTGGTGTAATTTGGTTTATAATATTAAAATCAGGTTAAATAATTAATTAATAAGTAAAATAGGTTTAGATGTCGTGTGATTTTGAGACTCTGGTTTTGTAATAGACTAAAGGGGGAAACAAACCAAGAACAATCACTCATTCTTGATGTGAGATTTTAAAGTTTAAGGTTTCCAAGAGATCATCAATCTGGGTTATTGAAGGGCTAGGAATCTCATAGGTGGCAAGGATCTAAGTTCTTGTGGCTAGATTTTGACATGTAAGTATTCAAACCTTTTTTTGCTTAAAGTTTTGTAAGATTTAGGTTTGAAGTAAAATGGGTTATTAATTATGCTAGATAGAAACTATAGGTTGTTTTCATGTTTAGAGTTGAATCTTTACAAGTCATTGAGATTAGAAACGTGTTAGGTTTGATTTGGTAATGGTTCATGGTCCGATTTTATGATTTGGTTGGATTTTTCAAGTTTACAAATCGCAACTACAGTCTTTGAAATTAAAGACCTAGCGTGACCGTGCCTAGCCCTGGTGCAACCAAACCTAGCCCTGGTGGGACCACACTACCTAGCTTGATTGGTCGGTGCCAGTTTCCAAGAAATGTGAATTTTGAGGACTTTTTTGTACCTTTTAGATATAAGTTTGTAATTGTTGGAACTTTATGCAGAGGGGTTTTAAGACTTTCCCAAGGATAATATGGGGATGAATTAGTTTTAAAAATAATATTAGTGGGTCTAATTATGGTTTTGTTTGGTTGAGGGTCTTAAAACTTTGATGTTATATGTTATGTTTAGCCTTGCTGAGGATACTTGAAGAGACGCAATAAGGTGTGTGGATCTCTCCTTCTTTTGTTATATGTTATGGTAGATTATGTATTTTATATGATATGTTTATGTTAATGTATGATTATAATAGTGAATGAGTATGCTTACTTAGCTTATATGTAATTGTGGTTATGTGTTGTGTATGTGTATGTGATAACTACTTGGCATACTTGTGTTTTAAAATGCATGTCTACATTACAAAATTGCATGCTTATGATATGTTGGAAATTGTATGCTTACGTTATAAAATACTTGTTCAATTCAACTTTGGCTACAATATTCCATGAATTATGTCATATTATCTTTATTGTTATTGGTTTAAATTTCTGGTTAAGGTTATGGGGTTGTTTCCTACACAAATCTTCTTGCTGGGCTTTGGCTCATGGGTACTCTGTGCTGCAGGTAAAGGCAAAGATGTGGTTACTACGCAATAATTTGGAGAGCTTTGGCGAAGGGCGTACATGTCGAGGATCTAATGACCATAAGGGATCGAGCCTTCAGTTGAAATTTCCTAAGTATTTTTTTAGAAAAATGTTTTAGTTTTATCAATTGGATTTAATGTTGTTTATTTTATTTATGATAACAAATATGGAGTTTCATTATTTCAAAATGTTTGAGTTGTACTTACGATCGATTTATTTTAAACCTCAATTATGGTAATTGTCAAATTAAGGCTTGAGGAAATTGGGGCGTTACAGTTGGTATAAGAGAAATGGTTTTGTTTCATGTAGACTATTCTGACATGTACTATCGCCACTAAAGACAAGCTCGACTTATTGCACTGTAAGCTTTATTTAAGTTTGTTTTGGTTATGTGACTATTTGACTTAAGTGTTTTAGTGCCTTATCGACATATATATAGTAGCTAGCAAGGTTTGTGTGCTTAGATTCCCTATGGGTCATTTGAACAAGACTCAACGAAGGAAGCTAGCAAGAACGATAAGAAAGGTACGGAGAATAATGATGCAATGTTTTGTAGAATGGAGTATCTTAAAGTTAGTGGACCATTGTGCGACAGTAAAATAGCGCATTTAAGACGTATGGACCATGAAGGATGCAGGAAGGAGGGTTGTTAAGCTGTAAGAAGAAGTACGAAGTATTTGGAGATACAATTTCCTCATGAAGGATGTAGGAAGAACTTCAGGCTGTGTGGAAGCACATACAAGATATAGCTCAGGAAGGTGCTAAATACAAGTTTACACTTAAGGCCTTCGTAATACAATAAGGGTTCACAATGTCTAACGAACCATCTGATCAAGGAATTTCTGTAGAGCTGTTAGATAAGCTCAAAAGTTATTTTCATGTGCATAGGATGTGGTTGTAGATGTTTCATTGTATACAGATTGGTTTTAGTTGATTTTTTCTTATTCTTGGTTTGTGAACTTTTGTGAGTGATGGATGTATCAAGTATTTTTTGCTTTATGAAGAAATTGAGATTAGTTGTTTAAAGGATTTAAAAGTATGTCTTTGTTCCTAATTTGGAAGTGTTGCACTAAGATACACTGTTGGTTTCAGAAATGAATTAAAACCATGGCTCCTAGGAGGTCAGTACAAAGGAATGCTGGGATGAATCGTAACCTTGACAGCCAACAATTTGTGAAACCCAGTACGCAAGCTAACCATAATAGCAATCCTCCAACAATTGATGGGAGGTGTAGGCGCGAGGAAGATCCTCATATTGCCTACCAAAGGTTGGAGGCGCACTTTATGGACATGCAAGAAGACATGAGGAAATAGGCTAAGGAATTAAGGGAACTGAGGCAGCTGAGGCAACAACAACCTCTACGAGCACCATTAAGCAGAGATGTTCAACAAGCTGAAGTTTGAAGTTTGAAATCATCTAGAGCCATTAGATGAAAGGTTCAAGAAGAAACATCCTCCAGTGTTTGAGGGCAACGCTGATCCATGGAAGGCCGAGCAATGGATGAGCATGATGGGGTTAATTCTGGACTTCATGCGAGTTGTAGGAAATGACAGGGTAGCCTGTGCAACTCGCATGCCGAAGGAGGATGTAAGAATCTGGTGGGAAGTGATCTCCCAAGCAATAGATGTTACTGCAATGACTTCGGCATAATTTCAGCAAGAGTTTAATGACAAGTACTACAATGTTGCAGTACTGGCATCAAAGGTTGATGAGTTTGCTACCTTGACCTAGGGGAATATGACGGTGACAGAATACACACTATAGAATGACAGACTTTCCAAGTTCGCGACAGATTTAGTGCAACCAATGCAACCACAACTGATCGATTTGTTCGAGGCTTAAAGCCTATGACAGCCAGAGATGTGGAGATTGTATCAGTAGGGGGCAACATTACATATGCCTAGGTTTTGGAAAAGGCCCTCACTGCTGAGAGAATGGAAGACAAAATCTGGAAGGAAGGTGCTGCTAAAAGAAAGGTAAGAAAGATTGCTACCCAAGCTCATAATTCTAATGATCAGAAACGGAATGGAAGTGATCGGGAAGAGCAATCAAGCCAGGATAAGAGGGCTAGAGATAATAAAGGAAACAATTACACTAGTAGCAGGGAATGGTACATTACCAAGAGTGCAAAAAGTGTAAGAAGCGCCACCAAGCAGAATGTCAGGCAAACACGTGTTATGGTTGTGGTAAGGAAGGACACATTAAGAGAATCTGCCCATAGAAGAATTAGGAAGGGGTCAAAGAGCAGCATAAGAAGGATGATAATCTGGTTCTAGCAAGGGTGTTCACTCTCACCAAGCCTCAGGCAGAAGCAAGCACTTTCGTGGTCTCAGGTGAGATTTTTATCACAGGAAATGATTGTCATATTTTAATTGAATATGGAGCCACTCATTCATTTGTTGTTAAGAGAATAGTAGATAGATTTAATAGACCTAATGAGATGCATGCTAAGGGGTTTGGGACCATGTTACCAACCGGGGAGGTGGTAATATCTAGGGCGTGGTTTAGAGCCTTGAATTTGAGGGTAGATGGTAGGGTGCTATTTGTAGACTTGATTGAGCTGGATATGACTGACTTTGACATAATCATTCGAATGGATTGGCTGACGAAGTACAATGCTACCATTGATTCCAAGAAGAATATGGTGGTGTTTAAGCCTGACAGAGAGGAATCTTTTGCGTTCGTGGGGACAACAACGGGACTACGAATTCCAATCATTTAAGCGCTAGAAGCTGGGAAGATGTTACAACATGGATGCATGGGATTCTTGGCTAAAGTGGTTAGCACAGTAGAAACGGGAACGCAGAGATCGAAAGACACAAGGATAGTATGTAACTGCTTGAATGTATTTTCGAAAGACTTACCAGGATTGCCACCACAACGAGAAATTGAGTTCACGATTGAGCTAGCACTAGAAACAGTGCCAATCTCTAAAGCACCATATAGAATGTCGTCCACTGAGTTAGAGTTAAAGGTTCAACTACAAGAACTATTTCATTAGGCCAAGTTACTCACAATGGGGAGCACTGGTGTTATTCATAAATAAGAAGGATGAGTCAATGCGGATGTGCATTGATTATAGAGAACTTAACAATGTCTCCATCAAGAACAAATACCATTTCCCAAGGATAGACAATCTTTTTTATCAACTCCAAGGAAAGGCGGTGTTCTCAAAGACAGACCTGAGGCCGGGATACCACCAGTTAAGGGTGAAGGAAGGTGACATTCTGAATACAACATTCTGAACTAGGTACGACCATTATGAATTTTTCGTGATGTCTTTTGAACTTACCAATGCCCCTACGACATTTATGGACCTCATGAACAGAGTCTTCAAGGACTACTTGGAAAAGTTTGTGATAGTATTTATAGATGATATTCTAATCTATTCACGAACTTAAGAGGAACACGAAGAACATCTAAGGTTGACACTGCAAAGGTTGAGGGAGCATCAATTATACATGAAATTCAAGAAGTGTGAATTTTGGCTAACTCAAGTGGCATTCTTAGAACACATTATTAGTAGGGATGGTATTAAGGTGGTCCCAGTAAAGATCAAAGTCGTAAAATATTGGCCACAACAAAAGAATAATTCAAATGTAAGAAGTTTTCTTGGGTTGGTAGGGTATTACCGAAAATTCGTAGAACGATTTTCAAAGATCGCCATGCCATTGAAAGAATTAACCAGAAAGGGCATCAAGTTTCTAAGGACTAAGGACTGTGAGCAGAGCTTTCAGGAATTGAAGAATAGATTTATTACGACACCTATTTTAAGTCTACCTACAGATAATGACAAATTTGTGGTATATTGTTATGCATTGAAACAGGGACTAGGGTGCGTATTAATGCAAGCAGAAAAGGTGATAGCATATGCCTCTAGGTAGTTGAAAGAGTATGAACAACGCTATTTGACACTCGACTTGGAATTGGCAGCAGTAGTGTTTGCATTGAAGATATGGCGACACTATCTTTATGGGGAGAAATGTGAATTTTATACGGGTCATAAGAGCCGGAAACACTTCTTTACCCAAAAGAAGTTAAATATGAGGCAACGACGGTGGTTGGAATTAGTCAAGGACTAGGACTGTGAAATATTGTATCATCCTGTGAAGGTGAATGTGGTAGCCGACGCCCTAAGTCGTAGAAGCCAAGGGCAAGTAGTGGCTATAAGAAATATACTTGCCAAGTTGATGGAAGAAGTAGAACGAATAGGTATAGAGTTGATCATAGAGATATTAGCAAACTTGACTCCACATTCAAATTCATTAGATAGAGTTAAAGAAGGACATGATAAGGATCGACAAATACAAAAATATAAGCAAGGAATCATATGTGTGAGGAATAAGGAATGCATATGTGTGCCAGTTGATTTAGAAGTTAAGAAGGAGATTCTTGATGAGGGGCATACTACTCCTTATTCTTTACACCCAGGGACTAAAAAGATGTACCATGATTTAAAGATGTTATATTGGTGGCCTAGGATAAAGAAGGACATAGTGGAGTATGTCACAAAGTGTCTCACATGTCAGCAAGTCAAAGCGGAGCACCAAAGACCGTCTGGTTTATTACAACTATTAAACATTCCAGAATGGAAGTGGGAAGAGATTGTTATGGAATTTTTGGTAGGTTTACCTAAGACCACAAAGCAACATGATTCAGTTTGGGTGATCATTGATAGATTCACGAAATCGACACACTTTATATCTATCACAACAATATTCATAGTAGAAGAGTATGCAAAGCTCTATGTGCAAGAAATTGTGATACTTCATGGAGTACCAAAGTCAATCATTTCAAATAGAGACCCAAAATTCACTTCTAAGTTATGGGAAGGATTACAGAAAGTGATGGGTACCAAGTTGAATTTCAGTACAACATTCCAGCCCCCAGATAGATGAGAAGACAGAAAGAACAATATAGATTCTGAAAGACATGCTGAGAGCATGCGTGTTGGATTTCAGTGGATCATGGAGAAAGTACCTTCCATTGATAGAGTTCTCATATAATAATAGTTATTAGTCGACTATTGGATTAGCACCAAACAAGATGCTCTATGAAAGGAGATGTAGGTCACCAATTCATTGGGATGAGACGGGCGAAAGCAAGTAATTAGGCCTAGAGGCAGTGCAAGAAACAAACAAAGTTATTGCCAAGATAAAGGTGCGCATGATCGCCTCACATGATTGACAAAGGAACTATGCTGATCCTAAGTGTAAGAACGTCGAGTTCCAAATGGGAAATCATGTATTCCTCCGTGTTTTGCCTATGAAAGGAATTATGAGATTTGGCCAGAAAGAAAAGTTAAGACCTTCATTTGTTGGACCATTCAAGATTTAGAGAGAATTGGGGAAGTGGGTTATAGGTTAGCCATGCCTCCAGCTTTGTCAGGAGTGCACAACATTTTTCATGTGTCCATATTACGCATGTATGTTTCAGACCCATCTCACATTCTTAGTTATGAGGCCTTGGATATGCAACCAGACCTATCATATGAAGAGAAGCTGATAAAGATTCTTGATAAGAAGGAAAAAGCATTACGGAATAAGCAATCATGTTAGTGAAGGTCCTTTGGAAAAACGGATCTATCGAAGATGCAACGTGGGAGTTGGAAACCAATATGAAGGAGCAATACCTAGAGTTGTTCAGGTAAATTTCGAGGATGAAATTTCTTTTTAGGAGGGGATAGTTGTAATATCAGCTTCAACTAGTTAGGGTATTATTATAAATTGTATGACATTATGTGTTTAATTTTATGAATTATGATATGCATGAATTATGATGTATGCTTATTTTATGTGTGCTTTGTCAAGCAATCCACAAACATTAGTTTCTTCAAGTCTTAGGGGCCAAAGTGTAATAGAATTTGTGTATTGGTTGTCAAAGTAAATTTATGAGTTTTATGATAGAAAGTATAATTATGAGAAGTTATAACTATTAGTTTTGGATGGAAATTACAATAAGGTTCTTAAGTGATTATTAATGATCAATTAGACGTTGGGGATAGTAGTGTAATTTGGTTTATACGATTAAAATCATATTAAATAATTAATTAATAAGTAAGGTTTAGATGTCGTACAATTTTCAGACTCTGATTTTGCGATAGACTAAAGGGGGAAACAGACCAAAAAAAATCTCTTGTTCTTGGTCTGAGTTTTTAAAGCTTAAGGTTTGGAGGAGATCATCAATCTGGGTTATTGAAGGGCTAGGAATCTCATAGACGGCAAGGATCTGAGTTCTTGTGGCTGGATTTTGATATGTAAGTATTTAAACCTTTTTGCTTAAAGTTTTGTCAGATTTAGGTTTGAAGTAAAACGAGTTATTAATTGTGTTAGATAAAAACTATAGGTTGTTTTCATGTTTAGAGTTGAATCTTTACAATTCATTGAGCTTAGAAACATGTTAGGTATTATTTGGTAGTGGTTCAAGTTCAAATTTTAAGATTTGGTTCAATTTTCAAGTTTAGAAATTGCAACTGCGATCTATGAAAGTAGAGACCTAGTGTGACCGCTCCCAGCCTTGGTGCGACCGTGCTGCCTAGCTGGATTGGCCTGGCGCTCTATGAGCGTGACCGCGCCAGTTGCCCAAAAATGTAAATGTTGAGGTCTTTTATGTTCCTTTTAGATATAAGTTTGTAATTTTCAGAACTTTATGCAGAGAGGTTTTAAGACTTTCTCAAGGATAATATGGGGTTGAATTAGTTTTAAAAAGAATATTAGTGGGTCTAATTATGGTTTTTTTTTGGTTCAGGGTTTAAAAACATTGATGTTATATGTTATGTTTAGGCTCTTTAAGGATACTTGAAGAGACGCGTCAGGGTGTGTGGATCGCTACTGCTTTTGAGGTAAGAAGAGTGGACACCTGCACATAGGGTGTACACTTGATGTATTTTATGGTAGATTATGTATTTTATACAATATGTTTATGTTAATGTATGATTATGCTAGTGAATGAGTATGCTTAATGAACTTATACGTGTTATCCCTGTTTTCCCCCGGGACACGTGGCACAATGCAATGTGTCCATGGGCTCCCTTAAAGAGATCTGGGCCAATCTCGATTCTGATGAACAGGGAAGAAGAAAGTCCTAATAGCCCAATCGTCAAAGAGCCCAACAACGGTCGATGGGCGTGACCATAACAAAGGAATCGAGAGTAAGATGCAGGCCCAACTCATCTTTCCGGTCCCAACCTACCCGCATCCTTCGAGAATGCCAATAGTGGGGGCAGGCTCACTAGTTTGGGAATAGACCTTGTCAACAATGAACTTGTCCTAGTGAGAGAACCAGCACTCCATTAAATGAACTGGGACATTAGTAAAAGAACCCGAGCCAAACGTCCGTATAAGGCAAGTTTGATCTTACGTGACACTGACATGTCCCCAAGAAACACAGAAGTTGGTATCCTCAACTAACCTACAGAAGAGGTTACACACGGAATGAACGTTGCTCCTAGGAAACAGTACTGCCACTATTCTGACAGATTCTATCCCCAAGATCCCCTTAGAACCCCATGTAGAATAGTCTGAGGTTACGTACTATTGCAGCTGTAAGGCTTGACCATGCCCAACCTAGCCCAATGGGTCCTGATTACTATGTTTTATTAAGCAACATTCTTTGTATTATGGCTCCATTAGCGAGGAATGTATGATTACGTCCTTATTGGGCCCGGATTAGTCCAACCCAAGCCCATTTCACCTGACTGCCTATAAATAGGATCAGTTGTGCATTGTTGCGGGGATCCCAGATTTTTGCTTGTAACCAATTACCCTGCTCAAACTTGTAGAAAACTCCATTGTCAAAACCTCTCTAAAATCTAATACAAGAGACTCGTGGAATAAAGCTCATTAATGCCCCAACAACTTAAAGTATCTGTCTGTTTATCTTTGATCCTTTCTTTTTAGCTCTTATTTTTCATTATATTTCTAGTTTTCAAAAAACTCGATAAACATTTTGCTGCTTTCATTGAGAGTTGAAGGAAGCTTGAATCAATCTCGACCATCTGTAAAAAAGGTGAAAACTAGGCATGCCATGTTTGATCTTGCTCACCATCAACAACAAGACAATGGTGAAGCATTGCCCGATCAAACATTTCCTCAAGACTAACCTAAGAATATGCCTTATCAGGGGCATCTGCCCGACGACTCGCATAACTTCGAGGATGTGGGTGACTACGACGAAGGCTATTACGAGGAAGATGAAGGGGAGTACGAAGATCACGAGGCCAAAGACCCCGTCAATCCTAAAGAAAAGAATATGGAGCCTGAACAAGAGGATCCAGAGGTGGTCTGCCTGAGACAACAGGTCTTGGATCAAGAAGTCACCTGCCAGATGCAAGAGTCCTGTAATGCCCTGGATCACCAAGACCATTACACTGTGTACTTATAAAGGTGCAAGACTCGCTAATCAAGTCATTATTTTAAAAACGTGTCACTAAACATGTAAGAACTTCTCAAGTCCCGTTGTGACTTTTCTCACCATCTGACCCTAGGATCGTCTCGAGTCGTGCTCTGCGAACCTGTCAACATAATAATGTGGTTCTCATATATATCACATATCTATTTCATATTAACACATAATATCATCAACTATCACATAATCAACGTTAAGCATGTATTCACACATTTAAGTCAACAATATCCATTCTAATCCCATTTATGCCCTCCCGACACGCTAATCAAGGACCCTAGGCCTCATTAGCAAATTTGGATCGTTACAACTTTCCCTTCCTACTGAGAATTTCGTCCTCGAAATTTACCTGAATAGCTCGGGATGCTGATCCCGCATTGCCGTCTCTAACTCCCAGGTCGCTTCCTCGACCTTGCTATTCCTCCATAATACTTTCACTAACGGAATCGTTTTATTCTGCAGAACTTTGTCCTTCCAGTCCAAAATCTGAACTGGTCTCTCCTCATAGGACAAGTCCGCCTGCAGCTCCAAGTCCTGATACCTCAGCACATGTGTTGTGTCAGAAACATACTTCCGCAACATAGAAACATGGAACACGTTATGAACTCCTGATAGTGACGGTGGCAAGGCCAGCCTATAAGCCACCTGTCCAATCCTCTCTAGAATCTCAAAGGGTCCAACAAACTGAGGGCTCAGCTTGCCCTTCACTCCAAACCTGCTCACACCCCTCAGTGATGAAACTCGTAGAAACATGTGGTCCCCAACCTGGAACTCCACGTTCCTACGCTTAGGATCAGCGTAGCTTTTCTGTCTACTCTGCGAGGCAAGCATCCTAGCTCAAATCTTTTCAATGGCCTCATTAGTCTTCTGAACCATATCTGGCCCCAAATACCTTCTCTCACCCATTTCATCCCAGTGTATGGGCGATCTACACTTCCTTCCATATAACATCTCATAAGGAGCCACTGCAATCGTGGACTGATAACTGTTGTTATATGAAAACTCAATCAATGGGAGATACTTATTCCACGAACCCTCGAAGTCAATCACACATGCCCTAAGCATGTCCTCCATTACTTGAATCGTCCACTCAGACTGTCCATCAGTCTGAGGATGAAAAGCTGTGCTAAACTTCAACTAAGTCCCCATGGCTCTCTGTAGAGCTCCCCAGAACTTAGAGGTAAAGATAGGGCCTCGATCAGATTAAATATATTTTGGAACCCCATGAAGACGAACTATCTCCCTCACATACAGCTCTGCATACTGCTCCATGGTATAAGTCGACCTCACTGGTAGAAAATGAGCTGACTTGGTGTATCTGTCCACTATCACCCACATTGAGTCATGAAGTCCAACTGTCCTGGGTAATCCTCCCACGAAATTCATCGTAATATCCTCCCACTTCCACTTTGGAATACCCAAAGGCTAAAGCAATCCCGTTGGTCGCTGATGCTCAGCCTTAACCTGCTGACATGTCAAACATCTAGACACATACTCAACTACAACCTTCTTCATCCCGGGCCACCAGTATAATGTCCTTAGATCCTGATACATCTTTGTGGTACCTGGATGAAGTGAGTATGGCGTAGTGTGGGACTCATCCAATATCTCATGCCTAATCCTCTCATCCGCCGGAACACATATCCGTCCCTGATATCGGAGTAAACCTGTCTCTGAAACAGAATAATCCTTAGCCGTTCCCGCTAAAACCTACTACCTAGCATCCTGGAACTGCACATCTATCAACTGACCCGCTCTAATAGGGTCGACTGCAAAGTGATATTGGCTAACTGGCCCACCACCAATTCTATCTTTTCCCTGACCATCTCATCAGCCAATTCTCTCGAGATCTGAGTAGAACTATACAATAGTCCTGGGCCCCTCCGGCTTAATGCATCTGCCACCACATTGGCTTTCCCAGGGTGGTAAAGGATATCACAATCATAATCCTTAACCAACTCCAACCAACGTCTCTGTCTCATATTCAGATCCTTCTGAGTGAAGAAATACTTCAGACTCTTATGGTCGGTGTATATGTCGCACTTCTCTCCATATAAATAATGACACCACACCTTCAGTGCGAACACCACTGCCGCTAACTCCAAATCATGAGTCGGATACCTCTGCTCATACTCCTTCAGCTGTCGAGATGCATAGGCTATAACTTTCTCGTTCTGCATCAGCACACAGCCTAAAACAAACCTCGATGCATCACAATAGACCACAAAATTCCCTTCCTCCAAAGGAAGACTCAACACAGGCGCAGAAATAAGTCGCCTCTTCAACTCCTGAAAGCTGTTCTCACACTTCTCTGACCAGATGAACTTCTGATTCTTCCTTGTCAACTCTTTCATCGGTGAAGAAATCATCGAGAACCCTTCCACAAACCGCCTGTAGTAACCATCCAACCCAAGGAAACTCCGCACCTCCAAGGCATTCCCCGACCTCGGCCAATCTCTAACTGCTTCCACCTTGGACGGATCCACCTTAATCCCTTCTGCCCCAACTATATGCCCAAGGAAGGTCACCTCTGGTAGCCAGAACTCACACTTCTTAAACTTGGTGTACAACTGATGCTCCCTTAACCTCTGTAAAACCTGTCGGAGATGATGCTCATGCTCTGTTGTTCTGGGCAGTAAGAGCCCTCAGCACTAAGAGCCCTCTCAACGTCCTGGGCATAAGTTGTTCCTCCAGGTACCGTTGTGATCCTGACATCTCGAGCTATCATAGCATTAAGCCCCCTGATAAAATGATCTTTCCTAGCAGCATTAGTTGGCACAAGATCTGGTGCAAATTTCACAAGCCTATCAAATTTCAGGGCATACTCAGTAACAGTCATATTGTCCTATACCAAACTCACAAACTCATTAACCTTTGCTGCTCTGACAGCAACATTGTAGTACTTCTGGCCAAACAAATCCTTGAAACCTTCCCAAGTCAAAGTGGTAACATCCTTGGTCTGCGATGCCACTTCCCACCAAATGCGAGCATCCTCCCTCAACATATAAGTGGCACAGGCCACTCTATCCTGCCCCTCAATTCTCATAAAATCCAGAATTATGGTAATCATGGTTAGCCACTGCTCGGCTTTCAACGGATCCGGTCCACCCTCAAAAATTGGGGGTTGCTGCTTCCTGAACCTCTCATATAACGGTTTCCACTTGTTAATACCCTCCCTAGGCTGCACAGCTGGTACCACTGCAGGTGGTACTATAGGGGCAGCACTCCCTGATGGAGCCTGTTGTCACAGAATACGGATCTGCTCATCGTGACTCAGTAGTCGAGCCTGCATCTCTTCCATTTCTCAGGTACTGGCGAGGGAGTCTGGCCCTGATCGTCACTACCGGTCCCGAACCTAGTGCCGGCTAGTCGTGCGGATTTTCTTGGACGCATAGCTATCCAAGTCAATATGAAAATAACGACTCGGCAGTTAGACCACGATAACAGGGTAAAAGCTTCTCCAAAACTCATCAATAGAGCATAATCAACCATAGATAACCAACACATATAAGCATCCATGCACCATATACAATTAATCATCCATATACTCATTTACATGCACGACAATGTTAATAAACATGCCTCAATATTTTTCACAGAAGTCAAGGGTCAGGCCCTATTAGTATCTCATGCTTCCTAGTAATTCAGTAATAACAACATGCATAGCTCATCTCAGGCACATAAGCACATAAACACACATATGCACACTACCAAACCCTGACTTGAGCTTCTCTCCAGCAGCATGTACATGTCTTGGCTGTCTTCAGAAACCCTTAAACCTAGGACGCTCTGATACCAAGTTGTAACGCCCTGGATAGCCAAGACCGTTACACTGTGTACTTATAAAGGTGCAAGACTCGCTAATCAAGTCATTATTTTAAAAACGTGTCACTAAACATGTAAGAGCTAGGGTTAAAAAGGTTTTGGTCTCAAAAGATTCATTTCATATATTTAAACTATTATGAACACGGGATCCCATAAAAAAATAGAGTTAAAATAAGTTTACAGACTCCCAAAAGTACATGAGTATTCACTAGCCACACTATGGCAAAACAGACGGTCTTTAGGTCTCACGTCCTTGCCTAAACCTCAACCGTGGCGGCCGAGCACCTGGCTATGTACATTCAGCCCACTGAGCTCTCCAGTCATGGCTGGTCTAATTTGCCATTGCCATTACCTGCACCACGTAGCACCCATGAGCCAAGGCCCAGCAAGAAAACATCTTGTACAACTCAATCAATGATAACAGACAATTAATTCATTATGCACGTATTCCCGTCAAATAATCTACAACAGATATTCAGCACATACAATCAGATTCAAGATACAATCTATCACATATAAAACTCATATCACATAATATTCATGGCCGACGACTTAGGCCGTACCCTCTGTTTAACCCACTGACTCCGACCCGCTTAAACCGAGCTTAGTGCATAATAAGCTGTCCTCAGCTACCAATGGCCGAGCCGCGCCCTGTGCGCTAGTGAAACCCTTGGCAACCTTAGGTTGTTGGTTCACTAAATGGCTTGCATGGCGTAATACCATCTTTTCAAGCATTTACAATAGGGAGACCTTAGTCCCGTCACATATATTCGACTAGGTGCAGTTTTCTTACCTTTAGTCTGTACAGTTATTGAATTATGAGCAACGCCCCTCAAGGACGATCCGTTCTCGAGCCTAAGCCTTTATAACCTAGTCACAACCAAAGTATAGGGTTTCATTAATACTCAAATATAGGTTTCCGGTTACAAAACTAACTCCCGGGATTCCGAATTCCACCAAGCACGGTGGTGAAACCAATCCCGAGCATACTAGACAACTTTCCCGTGCCTAAAACCCTTAAAAAACTCATGTGTGCAACCAAGGGCTGCGGCCCTTGGAGCTTAGCCGTGGCCCTAGCCTCAAAGCAAAACCAAGCCCATGCTGAACAACACACACGCCGCGGCCCTTGCTTTGGGCGCCGCGGCACCCTCCCATGGCTGAGCCTCCTTGGCCCTTTTTCAACTTAGGGCCGCAGCGCTCTAGAACAAAGTCGTGGCCCTCCCCTTCGTGCCCAGAAAACCCATACTTTTAAAGCCCAAAACCCCAACCAAAACCACCCCTAAGCTTCCCACTCCAACACCCAACATATCCTCAACTCATGCTACATAATTTCAACAGAAATTCTAGCTCAATAAACCATAGAAGATTCACCTCAACTCCTTGAGACTCTATGAACACAAACACCCTGTTACAACCAGTCAAAACTCAAACTCAAATCACCAATTTATAAAACAAAGTTTACATTCTTGATTGAACTCCTCCCTTAGCCACAACTCAGCTGATTCCAAGGATTTCCCCTGATCAAATTCACCCTAATCATCAATTGAGCAATACCCTTAATAATCCAGCTGAAACTTAAGGTTGAATTTCAGAAAAACAAATGGATTAAACCCTTACCTTAATCTTGATTCAGACCTGGTCTATTCACTGAGCTAAGCCTCAAGATTTACTCTTGAATCTCACTAAACTTCAGCTGATTTCCCCTTAGAATTTCAATGTTTCTTCTTCCCCTTGTTTTCCTTGAGAGAGTGAGCTGAGGAGAAAGTGTTTTGGTCGGTTTATCCTTTCCTTCTAAAAGTTTCCTTAAGTTTATCTTATTGCTAAATTAATCCCAAGGCTCGGGGTGCCGGAATTGTCCCCAAGGCCAAAACGGTAAAATCCCCCAATATTCCCGCCTAGACATCCTAACCTCAAATATATCTCCATATACTTATTTTTATGACCCAATAGTCCAAATCCCTACCCGATACCTAAAATACCCCTGACTTATCCAAAGTCATATCTTAAGTCTCGTTGTTACTTTTCTCACCATCTCACCCTAGGATCGTCTTGAGTCGTGCTCTGCGAACCTGTCCACATAATAATGTGGTTCTCATATATATCACGTATCTATTTCATATTAACACATAATATCATCAACTATCATATAATCAACGTTAAGCACGTATTCACACATTTACGTCAACAATATCCATTCTAATCCCATTTATGCCCTCCCGGCACGCTAATCAAGGCCCCTAAGCCTTATTAGCAAATTTGGATCGTTACAACTCCCCCCTGGCTCTTCAGGCCTTCATTGTTTCCCAAGGATTGGCAGCCAATCCTTCAACCATTCCACCTCTAGGAACGCAGCCGCTTGTCCCATCAATCAGGATTGGCATACCTAACAACTCTGGCCTTATCCCTCCTCCAGGACCACATCCCGGAGCCGGCCCATCGAATCCCACTCAAGAGAAAGGAAAAGCCAAAGTGGTTGATCCTTTGGGAAAAACAAACCCCTAGAAGAAAGCTCATCCGAACCAATCCAGGGGCTAACCCAGGGAAATCCCTAGGAAATAACCGATGAATCCTATCCCAGGGTCGGATCATCCGAACGATCAGTAGGGGAAGCACCCGCAGGGTGTCAAGCCCCGAAATGTCTCTAGACAGGACGAACTGGAACGACGCTTTTATCCCATTGCCTCCGTGAAGAAAGATCACGGAGGCCACAAACATGAAGAAGAACCAGAAGGCATCAGTTTGGGAGATGATACTTCTCGGGTGGACTTGCGTGATGGCCTTAATGCTCGAAAGGAGCGGGTCCGCAAAGAAAAGATTCACCCCCGAAGAGGCCACTTGAGGATTAACCTCAAGGACAGGAGGCACGAGAGAGTCCCCCTGGATGATGGAATGCCAAACAGTTCATGGAACAATTGGCCGCTCTTAAGAAGGACACGGATCGCTTGGTCTGATAACAAGAAGGCAGAGGTTCTAATTCTAAAGAAGTGGAAAAGGAGCCATGTGCCCTACACATCCTGGATGTGGTACTACCAAAGGGGTTTAAGATGCCGAACCTACCCGTCTACACTGGGAACGCGGACCCCAGGGACCATTTGTCCCGCTACAATTGCTTGATGACTGTGGCTCATGTTTGTGACAATGGAAATTGCTTATGTTTCTTGATCACTCTAGCTTGACCCGTAGAAGAATGGTGGAAAAGGCTCAGGCTTGGATCAATCCAATCTTGGTCTGAATTGCAGTCAATGTTCCGTAAGCAATTCATGGCTGCCATGAGATGGACATGCAAATCAGTGCACTGGCCAATGTCAAAAAGCATCCTATGGAGACCCTAAGGGCTTACATGCAGTGCTTCACAGAGGAAGCCTCCAAAACTATAGTGGATGACAGACAACACCTGGTGGCTCTCCAATCCGGGATCAGAGCTGGGATGACATGCAGTGCAGTAAGGTGGCCACCCTTGAAGAGTTCACCAGGAGGGCACAAGGTTTCATCAACTAGGAGGAGGCTCGAATCCAAGCCTTTGGGTGGCAGCCGACAACCCAGTCGATTCCCCAAACCTTCCTCGGTTACGGAATGTAGTATCCAGCAAATTTCCATCCGGCACCCTCGGCGGCTTCCGGACCTGCTGGTACACATGGGACGCCATTCATGACTCCAACGGTCTATGGTCCCACTTCAACGGTATATGTTCTGTCTCCATCAACCTCATTCTCCCGATATGGAACAACGCCCACCGGATACAGTGCTGCGCTCGGTGGTACCTAACTGCTCCAAAACGGAGGAGTTGAGGCCAGCATATGCCCTTCCCAGGGAAAGGGATCGGGCGAAGGTCAGAATCGGTCCGAGCCCTCAAAAAAGGGAAAAAGGGGTTATGAACCCCAATACACAGAGTACACCAATTTGGTTGACACCATGTAAAACATCTATCTGGCAACAGGAAATGTAGTCCATTACCAGAACTCAGCCCCCATGTTCAAAGGGGGAAAGAATTCGAGGGACACCAACAAGAGATGCGCCTACCACAAGGACATGGGTCATACGATCGAAGAGCGTCGACAGCTGAAGGACAAGATCATGAACCTGATCAAACTGGGGCATCTCCACCAATGGGTCAGGATGCCAATAGGGGTTCCGAGGCTGTTAGCAGTTCTTGGACAACCTACCGCCCCAGGTGCACCTGGATCGTACCGACCTTCTAAGGGAGGGAATGCTAAAGGATCGAGAGCACAGGCCCCTCAGGGGGCCCCAATAGTGCAAGAACCTGGAATCAGAATGCCATATCCTCTCGGAACTGCACCTCCATGAGCAGATGGTCACGTGGCCACCATATTAGGAGGCCCGCATCTGGGAGGACCGTCCCGGAATGATAAAAAGTGATACCTCAGCGAACTCGATCATGACCATGAGGTATGCGCCTTGGTTCAGACTCTAGCCAAATGCCCGAAGTTAATGAACCTACCCATCACGTTCACAGAAGAGGACGCTTGGAACATTCATTTTTCGAATCATGATCCCTTGGTCATTGATGCCTAAATCGCCAACAAAAGGGTATCCTGAGTCTTGGTGGATGACAGGAGCTCTGTCAGTGTACTGTTCAAGTTGACCTTAACAGCAATTGGTTAGACCGAGGCAGGTCTGGCTTCATGCCCAACACAGATCTACGACCTCAATGGGGATTCATTGCTCCTAATGGGTAATATTCAACTACTCGTGATGTTGGGGAATGATATTCAGGGCTCGTTCAAATGTTGTACGTTCGTAGTGGTGGACTGCCCCACCGCATACAACGTTATTTTTTGTCGTCTTGCATTGTTCGATTTCGGCGCCATCACCATCCGCCATCTCTGGATGAAGTTCCCATGAGAAAACGGAGGATTGAAAACCATGCCGAGAGATCAGAAGAGAACCCGAAAGTGCTATCACGTCTCCGCCCGACCAATCTACATGGTTCATGAAGAGCCTATTGAAGAGAAAAATGCTTATCCAATTCCTCCACCACAGCCAGCATGGAGGGTGGTCTAGGAAGAGGATGAATTGGATTCGCGGATAGGAGCAGATAGAGAATTGGAGCCCATAGAGGAGGGGGAAGAGGTGTGAATCATTGATAGCGACCCGACCAATGTAATTCGAGTCGGAGGCACCTGAACTCGAAGGTTAAGGCTGCCATAATTTCTCGGGTAAAAGATAACCAAGATGTCTTGGCCTGGTCTCACACGGATATGAACTAGACTGACCATAATGCCATATGTCACGCCCTGAACATTGACATAAATGCGACTCCCATCTAGCAGAAGTGGAGACCCCTAGGGGCGGAGAGGGCACAAGCCCTCAAGTTGGAAGTAGAGAAGTTACCCTCAGTCAACTTCATTCGGGAGGCCCTGTATCCCGTTTGCATCAAATTCATTGATCTTAACAAGGCCTGCCCGAAAGATTATTTCCCTCTCCCCTGAATTGACCAGATGGTGGATGCAACATCTGGGTATGAGATATTGAGTTTCATGGATGCCTACTCCTGCTACAACTCGATGTCAATGCATGTAGTAGATCAGGAACACACCAGCTTCCAGACAGACAAAGGTGTGTACTGCTACATCATCATACCCATCCAGCTTAAAAATGTCGAGGCCACTTATCAGAGGCTGGTCAACAGGATGTTCCAGAATCAACTGGGGAAGAACATGGAAGTCTACATAGATGACATGTTTGTCAAATCCAAGACCTCGACCGGGTACGCAGATGATCTGGCAGAAGCATTTTCCATCATTCGGAATTATGTGATGAAGTTGAACCCCAAAAAATGCACCTTTGGCATGGCTTCTGGGAAGTTACTGGGCTTCATAGTAAGCTCGAGGGGAATCAAAGCCAACCCGGACAAGATCAGAGTGTTGATCAAGATGCCTTCCCCATAGAAGCATAAATACGTTCAAAGCTTGACGGGAAGAATAACAGCTTTAATCAGTTTCATCTCAAAATGCACAGACAAGTGCATCCCATTCTTCAATATACTTTGCGAAAGCCAGAGGTTTGAATGGATGGCCAAGTGTGAAGAGGCCTTCCATGAATTAAAGGATCATCTAACCCAAGCGCCAATCTTGTCGAAACCAGTGGATGGGGAGCCGTTATACATGTATTTGGTAGTGTCGGAACACGCCATCAACGCCGCTTTAGTGCAAGAATAGGGAAAGGTTTAGCTCCCAGTTTCTTATGTGAGCAAAAGGTTTCTGGGCACGGAGTCCAGATACCCATTAATTGAAAAGCTGACATTTTACTTTCTGGTTGTATCCCGGAAGCTGAGACCATAATTTCAGGCCCACACCATTAAGGTATTGACAAACCATCCTCTACGACAAGTATTACAGAAACTCGAATCATCGGGAAGACTCTTGAAGTGGGCCATGGATCTTAGCCAGTTTGACATAGCATATGTCCCCAAAATTTCTATCAAGGGACAAGCCCTGGCTGACTTCGTCAAAGAATGTACCGGGATAACCGAAGATGAAGAACCCATCGACCCCATAATGCCTTTATGGAAATTCTTCGTTGATGGAGCTTTGAATGAAAATGGAGCTGGGCTGAGGTCATCTTAATATCTCCTCAAGGTCATCAGTGGCAAATTGCCCTATGCTTCCAGTTCGAAGAGTCAAACAACAAAGTTGGACACGAGGCCATGTTAGCCGGACTACACCTGGCCCGAGAGGTAATTGCAGCAAATATAGAAGTCCACAGCGACTCCCAAGTGGTAGTCAGGAAGATTTTGGGGGAATAACAAACGAAGGGGGAAAAGATGGCCACCTACATGACATGAACCCGGGAGTTACTCAAATCCTTCAAGAAATACTTATTCCCCAAGATCCTAGGGAACAAAATGTGTTTGCAGACAAATTGGCAAAATTGGCCACGGATGTTGAAGCAGAATTCTCTAGGGTTGTCCTGATCGACCATCTTCCCGTGCCAAGTATTCAAACCCCCGCAATCATTAATGCCATAGATTACTCCACGTCCTAGATGGCCCTCTCATCCAGAACCTAACCACTAGGGAATTTCCCACGAATAGGGCTGCCGCCAGGAAACTTCAGTACCAGGCTCATGACTACGTCATGATGGATGGCAAACTCTATCCCAGGGGTTGTCCATGCCATATCTTCGATGCGTATCAAGAACATAAATGAGTGCAATCATGCACGAAGTGCACGAGGGTTTTTGCGGAGATCACACAGCCGGACTCAGCTTGTCCAAGAAAATCCTAAGGCAAGGATATTTTTGGCCAACAATGAAGAAGGATTGTGTTGATTACGTCCGCAAATGTGGACAATGCCAAAGGTACGTGAAGATCCTGCGAACCCCTCAAATGGAAAGAACCCTGATGACCAGTCCCTGGCCTTTTGTAGTGTGGGGAATTTATTTAGTAGGATCTCTTCCAACCGGGAAGGGTGGGGTAAAATATGCCATTGTGGCCGTCGGCTATTACACCTAGTGGGTCGAAATGGAACCGATTAGCACCATCACCTCCAACCTAGACTTCATCATCAACAACATTGTGTACCGATATGGCCTCTCTCACAAAATCATGTTCGACAACGGGAAGAAATTTGATAGCGTCAACTTCATTGACTTTTGTGAAAGACATGACATCACCAGAACTTCTCCGCGGTCACAAGGCATCGAGTAAATGGACAAACATAGGTCGTGAAAAAGATTTTGAAGAGGACATTAAAGAAAATACTACAAGACTGTAACAGTAAGTGGCTGAAAGAGTTGCCCCATGTCCTATGGGTCTACCAGACCACAGAAAGAACGTCGACCGAACATACTCCCTATTCGATGGTGTACGGGTGTGAAGCAGTCATCCCATTAGAAATTACGGTCCTGTCCCATAGACAGGACACATATGATCCCGTCAAGAACCACGCCTTACTCAAAGAATCCTTAGTTCTCATTGGGGAGATTCGGGAAGAATCACTGGTGCAGCTGAAGATGTACTAGGAAAAGATCGCCAGACACTTTAACTCTAAAGTTAAGAGTCGGAGATTCGAAACCGGGGATCTAGTATTTAGAAGAGTCTTTTCAGCAACCCAAGACCTAGGAGTGGGAGTTCCAGGACCTAACTAGGAAGGACCCTATGAAATCCAAAATGAAGTATTTCCGCGAACGTATCACTTAAGGTGACTAGACGGAACGGAGGTCACAAGGTCCTATAACGCAGAACACCTCCGCCGGTACTATCAAAAGTCGGGAGGATCTGATTCTGTTTTCCTTTCTAATTTTTCCTTTTACTAATGTACGCCCCAGGGAGATTTCTTATTTAATGAAAACGGTGTAAATAAAACATCATAAGAAATGTTAAAGGAAAGAAAAAGTTCATGTTCGTCTTAATTTTTTACACAAACAAGTGACCTAAGACTACACTCTTTGATCACATGGGGGGTATGACCATCTATACAAGTAAGTACATGAATAAAGACAAAACAGGATGCAAAGCTCAGAGCTTAGTCCTAATCCGGACTCGTATAGACTGAGGGTGCAAACCCAACTCCCAACAAAATAGGACAAGGCTCAAAGCCCAGTCCTAACCCGAATATATATGGTCCGGGAGGTTTCAAAACACAACTCCAGAATGGCCCATAACCATTGAAATGTGAATCTTAGGTTCAAGTTGTTTAAATTTTGTAATACCATGGATAACCAAGGTTGTTACATGGTGTGATTATAAATGTGCAAGACTTGCTAATCAAGTCATGTAGTTGAAAACGTGATCCAAAAGCTATAATCAGATTAGGGTTAAAATATATTGGTCATAAACGGAAAATTTCTCATTTAAATAAACGTTTAGTACATGGGATCCCAAAAACAGGTTTCAAAGGAAAGTTTACAAAATTTCAAATTTTATATACAACCACAAGCCACTCTAATGGAAAAATAGGCACTTTAGGTTCTCCGTTCCTTGTACCATTCCTCGGCCGTGGCAGCCGAGCACCTGACTATGTACATTCTGCCCCAGAACTCTCCAACTCAAGACTGGTCCACCTTGCCCTTGCCTTTATCTGCACCACGTAGCACCCGTGAGCCAATGCCCAATAAGAAAACCATAATGCAGAGCATAAATGATACAGACAAACAAAAAATCCACAAGGTTGTTAACCAGGTAATCAGCATGCCATAACAGTCATTTACTCATAGAGGTCAAACAATTATTCATAAACCAATAATTCTAGTATTAAACAAGTTATAATCAACAGACAACAATAATAACATATCAGTATTCATCACACAATACTTAGGGTAGGCTCTTAGGCCGCACCCTCTATTTAATCCACTGTCTCCGGCTCACTTAGGATGGGCCTATTATCTATAAAAATGCCCTCAACTACCAATGGTCGAGCCGTGTCCTGTGCGCAAATATCAGTTCCAGCACTCTTAGGCCGTTTATTTCATGCTCACATGACATATCATATTCATACAGCAACTGTATACAGATATAGGGAGCCCTTAGTCCCATCATTGCCACACAAAAGGGTGCAGTTTTCTTACGTTTAATTCTAAGTGGTTTAGTTATTAGAGACGACCCTCGAGCACGATCCCATCCAAGCCTTAGCATACACGAAGTCATAACCGTAATATATAACCCTCATTAAAATTCAATTCCGCAACCCAACTTCGAGATCAATCCCAAGCTCCCGGGAAGCCCAATTCCACCAAACGGGGTGGTGGAATCGACCCCCGACCCCCAAGGAAAAACCCTAAAACAATTCCCAAAAACCAAGCTTTGGGGATAGGGTAGCGCTACAGCGCCACAAGAGGGGTGCTACAACGCTATAGTCAGAAACCCAGCCCCTCAAGAACACAGCCTAGCGCTACAATGCTGCAACCCGAACATGCAAAAATTATGGGTTTTTCCATCGAACTTTCCTGAGCCAAAGCTCCAAAAACCCACTCCAATTATCAACCAAACTCGAAATTGAGTCCACAACTCACTATTTCTCATCCAACATAACCTAATAACACCCAAATCTTAGCTAAGAACCCCATCAAGCACAGGAATCAAAGTTGAGCTTGAAGCTCAAGAACACCATCTAACCTGAAACCCAGATAATCAAGGTCATAAATTGTTACCTCAACTGAGTGAATCTGACCCTAGGTGGCCTTTAATACCCTTCCAAACTTTACTTCCTCCAATCCCCAAGCTTAAGTCCTTAAATTTCCATCCAAAATCCAAGTTCAGAGCTCAACCTCAACAAAACTCAGAAATCTCAAAACCTTAAACCTTACCTTAACTTGGGAAATAATTCCAGCTGATCCCTTTCACTTAATTCAAGGATCAAAGCCCCAAAGCCTAGCCTAGATTCCTTTTGAGTTATCATCTTCAAAATCCTTAAGAGAGGGTGAAAGCGAGAACAAATCGTGTGGGAGAGAGATGGTGAGTTGAGTGCCTTTGTTTTCCTACTTTTTCCTTCACAACTTCTAACACTTCTACTACTTTCCACTAAAGAGTATATGAACAAAGTATATTAGTTAGCCCCCCTTAATAATCAAAAGGCCATTTTGCCCTCTCAATTAAATCCAAGACTTTTAATCAATTTAAGGGTATTTTGGTCATTTGCTCCCAATTCCCGCTAATTCCTCAAGTGTCCCTAATATTTACCACTTAAATCCCATCATCTAATTAATCACCAATTATTTTCCCCAATGCCTAAAAATCTCTAATATATTTCCCAAATTCTCAGAAATACCCTCAGGCTCTTCTGAGTCGGGTATAAACCCCCGCCGTGACTATTTCGTTAAACTACTCACTAGGATCGTCTCGAGCCGTATGCTTCAAATATATCCACATAATAATATGGTCTCAAAAATTTACCACAAATAATTACATTTATGCCCTCAACGGGCCAAAATTACAAATATGCCCCTAAAAGCAAAACAAGGCCCACATGCTTATTAATATTCATAAACATGCATTTCATACGTCCATATAATCATATAAGCATGCTTATCACATACTCATGAATTTAATCATTTAAACCGCAAACATAATCCAATTATTCCCTCCTGGTACGCTAATCAAGGCCCTTAAGCCCTATTAGTGATTTTGGGTCATTACAACTATCCCCTCCTACTGGGAATTTCGTCCATGAAATTTTACCTGAATAACTCAGGACACTCATCTCGCATTGCTAACTCAAGTTGTCTCGGCTGTTGGAACCAGAACCCAACATTCGACCTAGATTTATACAGAGTGATAAAACACTTAGTGAATTTCGAGGAAAAACAGACCAATGTAAAATGGAAATCATAGTACAGAAAGTGAAATCTATATATAAATACGAATGATGAAAATTGTCTTGGACGCATCCGCGTCCATAAAATAATACAATTACAAAAAACAGGAAGGAAGCCCTAACTAAAATACAAAGGCCCAGGCGTAGGCTTCATCCTTAACCAGGACATCCGTAGTATTCTCGCCTTCTTTATCCCTAGCTAAGAGTGTCGCATCAGCTTTCTCCATGGCCTCAAATCCAACCCATTTTGCAGCCAGATCCAGATAGACGAGGAGAATCATGTTCTTGTCGTAGAGCTAGGCCATGTAAATGGCCTCATCAAAAGTGGCCTCAAGCAATGCATGAGCCTGCTCCTTCGCTTGGCAAGCCTCCTCGTTTCGCTTCATCTCCAGCTAAACCATGCCATCCAAGGCTTGGTTCCGAGACTCAAGGTGTGCCACCTTCTCTTACTTCTGGCAAAGTTTGGCCTCAGCAGCTTCCAGAAGGGCCTTGATCAAAGCCTCTGAGTCACGAACACGATGCAGTTCGCCTCCATGTTGTCCACAAACTTCTTATGGTCACCGTCCTTCCTGGACAAAGCTTCCTCATGCTGAGCTTGAACCTCGGCAGCCTCCTCGCGATCAGCATTAATCTGGGCAGCTTCCTTGGCCAGGGTCTCCTTAGCAACTTCCTGCTGGTTAACGACCCCCTCCAGCTCTATCTGAGCCGTCTCTAGATTCATCGCCATTTTTGCCACCAGATCTGCATTCCTATGGGCCAACAGGGAATCTTGGAACAAACTAAAGTTAGAAAATATACAGGCAATAAGTATGGTGAAATAAAATATTATACAAGTATGTGATTTACCGTAGTGGCCTGGTGACGAATGGCCTGGGAGACGAATATGGCATCCTGGCTAGCCATGGTATCATACCCTTTTAGCTAGAGGGTGGACATGGTATTCCCCATTTGGGCTACCAAATCCGGTGCCAATGGAGCTGTGTCTGGACCAAATGCAGGCCAGAACTTGATCTCAGCTACCAATCGGTCCATGATGGGTTGGGGAGCGTTAAAGGCCTCATGATGAGTGGAAAAATCCACCTTCCATTGGATGAGTAAAGCCCATGCCACTTCATCTCGTTGGTCCCGAACTTCATCCCAAGACTGGGAAACCACTTTCATCCTTTCTTCCTAGAGGATCAACTCCTCCTCCTCGGGAAGGGCGGAATTGACAGGGAGCCTGGGCGGATCCAGAAGCTACGGTGTGATGATCAGGCTCTCCCCAGGCGAGTGTTCCTCAGCCAAGGAAAGATCCTTGGTCCTGGCCCTCTTGGCCTGCTTTAGGGACTCTTCGACGAATGAGTCCACTGCCCTCATCTCTGCCCTTCCACCTTCAGAGGGCTTCTATTCCAAGTTAATGACTTGGAGAGGAGTAGGTTGGGGCAGGATCATTTCGGGTGCAACACCAGGAGGGAACTCGTAGCTAGAACCCTCTTAGAAGCTTCGTAGACTGGCTCTGAATCCTAAGGATCAGCTCTATGACCTTCTTCTTGGCTGGCCCCTTAGCAGCCCACTTTGCCGACGCCTTGGTTGCAGCTACGTTGGCCTTGATCATTTCCTTCATCTTGGACACAGGGTTATAAATCTCTAGATCACCTGAGAAAGACAGACAAATAAACTAATCAGCAAAATATATGAATGGGGATGGAAGTCAAAAAATAAGGGAAGTATTAAGGTCTAAAGTCCTCTAGGATTAACCCTTATCTAAAGAACGGGCATGACTTAACTCCCCTAGTGTGAAAGCATGAATTCGATCCCCCATGTCATCTGGGTCTAAAATACTACCATACTGAAGGAACCAGGATGAATGCATGAACAATAAGAGATCTACGACAATGGGGCAAGGAAGCCCCACGCTGCTAACAGTCCTGGACGGGTAATTGTGATACCGTTGCATATCCCTAGCTAAGCCCTCAAGGCGAGGAGTATAAGTAAAAATCAGAGGGATTTTACCTTGCCCCGAAATGCTAGCCCTGGGAGTTTTAATGTTTGGCTGCCTCCCCTCGAGAATGGCGTCTAGTTCTTCGGGTGTGGCCCTCTTCACTTGATGAGTCTACTCTTTCTTCTTCTTCTTGGCATCTTCCTTGGCCCCGTCCTCCACAACCTCAATGTGAACGAAGGCTAGATCCTCCCTCAGGGCAGGATCCCTCTCACATTGCAGCCCCCAGAAGCTAGGGGCATCTATCGACTAGTTTGTAGTAAGCATCCCAACCAGTCGAAGGTTGTCCGTGGTAATGAAGCCCCCTACGTCAAGTTCCTCGGCGCTAAGGGTGGCGTAGTATTTCTTGTGATCCATGATGGATTTGGTGAGTAGAGTCTGGGCGTACGGACCTATTTTTAAGGAAGGTGAATGTGGAGTAGAAAAAGCTAAGAAACTAAGTGAACAAGGAAGATAATTGACTTATCCACATGCTGGAAATCCAGCACCAATGTGGGGTTCTTCTCAAGGAGGAACATGAATGTCATAAACCAATAATGTCTCACATCTGGGAGGTGCTTCAAAGTGTTGAATGGAGCTGGATGGTTACCACATGATTTCAGTATGTAAAAATTGTCCCGTGTCTTGTCCTGTGAATTAAGCTGCGTCTCTAGCTTATAAAAATACAGCACCTCCGCAGGGGTAGGCGCGGGGATCTCCTTGGATGTGCAGATTATGCGCCATCCTATGTGCAACTTGTATGCTTGGGGCAGAAGCTGAAACAATGCGATCCCCACGAATTTAAGGAACTGCGCAAAGTAATTATAGAGAAGAAGAATAGCTCCCGCACTAATGTGGCCTATGCTCCAAGCCCCGAACTCGTCCTCGCCAGTATGGGCTTTCTCCTCCTTTCGGGTAAGTCGGTTGTAGAAGAGTTCTGGAGTTGACTTCACTCCTAGGTGTTTCTCTAGAGCATCCAACATTTGATAGTTGTACAACTCGTTCTTCTCCCCGTCCATTTCCCATGTATTGCCCCTGGCAAGTTTGTGCCCTTTCAGTACTACGGGGCCCGTTGAATGAAATCTTTCGGATTAAGAGTGACACCACGACTCATGATGAGGGACATGGAAGCGACAAAGAAAACAAAAGACCAAGAAGTTAGCACTAACACCGAAAAAAAATTGGTTAAGGTACGAGGGTTCTCCTAAAACTGATTGGAGAAGTCCCCTCCGGCCCCAGGTCTGGGATCAATAAAGATCCCAGAAGCTTTAGTCGGGAACTAAAAATCAAAGGTTTCTCTAACTCTCCTAAGTCAACCTTTGGACGTTCGAATTGATTTGGGTTAACTAGACATGAATTATCGCCTAGAAAATCTACAATTCAGACCTACACTATCCTACCTAGAACCACCTTACACGGTGGTCACGACCCTAACAGTTTTATGGTCGCAAGATTAACATTACAGTAAAAGAATAAATAGAGAAAGAAAAACAACCAGAAAACTTACTGAGAGGTGTTGGGTTTGAACTTTGTAAAGTCTCAGGAAAAAAAGTCAGCAGATTCTCAGCCTTAAATCTGAGAAGGCAGTGCAGCAACTCATCTGCTGTCTAAACTGGGACTAAACTGTTGGATGGCTGAACGGAAAGAGGTCTTGTCGAAAATAGACGGACACGAAAATAAACTAATGGCCGGAAAAGCTTGTTGGCAAAGTGGGACATAAAAAGCTCTCTTTTCTACTTTAAATATATAGAATGTGTAAAGTTTGAAATGAAACTTTCAAGGTATTTATGGGGTAGAAATCCACTGTGGGATCCAACGGTTCATAATGGGGATCCCAAGATTATCCCCATCCAACGGTCCCGAATGACGCAGAGGATTTAATTAGCCCAATCAAACACCGGATCGTGGATTCATCAATCCACGATCCACACCTACCTTATCCAACGGTCTATGGTGAAAATCCCAAGGCTATCCCCATCCTACAGTCCATGATGGTGCATAAGCATTAAACAGCCCACTCGAGTACACTATCAACTTTGGTCGTACAGACGGGACGCTTCAAGAATTACGTTGACACCCATCTGTCACTTGGAAAATTAACAGATTCTTTCCAGATCTATGAGGCATGAGTGGTACAGATGCACCATCAACCTGAAGACATGTGTGTGAAACATTATGAATTTGAAAGGATGGGGATCACCTAAATGGCCCCTAAGTAAATGAACCCGTCTTCTAGGAAACGAACGGGGATATTTGGATTTGATCCAAGAGAGTAAGGAAAGTCTCCACCATGCAAACATGGATGAAGACTTGGGGGGTAAATTTTATCCCTGTTTTCCCCACGGGGCATGTTGCATGACGCAATGGGTCCATGGGCTCCCTTAAAAAGAACCTAGCCCATCCTGAGTCCGATGAACAGGGAAGAAGAAAGTCCTAATAGCCCAATCATCAAAGAGCCCAACAACGTTCGATGGGCATGACCATAACAAGGGAACTGGGACCAAGATGTAGGCCCAACTCATCATCCTGGTCACAACCTACCTGTATCCTCTGGGATGCCAATAGAGGTGGCAAGCTCACTAGTTTGGGAAGAATGAACCTATCTTGGTGATCGAACTAGGACTCCGGTAAATGAACCGGGACGTTAGGAAAGGAACTAGACAAGACGTTCAGATAGGGCAAGTTTGATCTTCCCTGACGCTGACATGTCCCCAAGAAACAATGAAGTTGGTCTCCTCAACTAACATGCAGAAGAGGTTGCGCACATAATGTACGTTGCTCCTAGGAAATAGTACTGCTACTACTCTAACATATTCTATCCCCAGGATCCCCTTAGAAGTCAACACGAAGCAATCTAAGGTTACGTACTATTGGCAGCTGTAAGGCTTGGCCATGCCCAAGCCGGTCCATTGGGTCCTGATTACTATGCTTTATTAAGAAACATTCTTTGTATTATGGATCCATTATCCTGCAAACTATGATTACATCCAGATTAGTCTAGCCCAAGCCCATTGCACCTAACTGCCTATAAATAGGATCAATTGTGCACTGTAGCGGGGATCCCAAATTTTTTTTTTTTAAGCAATTCCTTACTCAAACTTGCAGAAAACTCCATTGTCAAAAGCTCTCTAAAATCTAATACAAGAGACTCGTGGACAAAGACTCATTAACACCCCAATCACGTAGGAATTATGTTTGTTTATCTTTGATCCTTTCTTTTTAGCTCTTATTTCTCTTTATATTTCTAGTTTCCGAAAAACTTGGTAAACAATATGTAATTATGGTTATGTGTTGTGTATGTGTATGTGATAACTACTTGGCATCCTTATGATATGTTGGAAATTGCATAATTACATTATATGATACTTGTTCAATTCAACATGGGCTACGCTATTCCATGAATTATGTTATATTATCTTTATTGTTATTGATTTAAATTCCTCGTTAAGGTTATGGGGTTGTGTTCTACACAACTCTTCTTGCTGGGCTTTGGCTAATGGGTACTTTGTGCTGTAGGTAAAGGCAAAGATGTGGATACTACACAATAAGTTGGAGAGCTTTGGTGGAGGGCGTACATGTCATGGATTTAACAACCATAAGGGATCAAGCCTACATTAGAAATTTACTAAATATTTTTTTACAATAATGTTTTAGTTTTATCGATTGGATTTAAAGTTGTTTATTTTATTTTATTTATGATAACTACGAAACTCTAGAGTTTAATTCTTTTAAAACGTTTGAGTTGTATTTACAATCCATTTTTTTATATAGATAAAAGTGTACTTTTATTTTAAACCTCAATTATTGTAATTGTCAAATTAACTCTTCAAGAAATTGGGGCGTTACACTCGAGTTGGAGTCGAGCTGTCCACATTCTTTGGTTCCTCTTTCTTTACCCTCAAGTTGTAACACCCTTGATAACCAAGACCGTTACACTGTGTGTTTAGAATAGTCCAAGACTTGCTAATCAAGTCGTTTGAACGTAAATGTGTTTCTAAAGTCAAGTGGCAAGTTAGGGTTAAAAGATTTTGATCGTAAATTGTTTAATTTTCATCAAAATATGAATTTATACATGGAATCCAAAAAATAAGGTTTACATTGTTGATACAACCCTCAAAAGTTAATACAATAGTAGCCAGTCTAATTGGCAAAATACAAGTTTGAGCTCTAGTCCCTGTAATTCCCTCGCAAGTGGTGGTTGAGCAGCTGCTGATGTACACTCCGCCCGCAAAGCCCTCCAACTCATGGTTGGTCCAGCCTTCCCTTGCCTTTACCTTCACCACATA
Organism: Humulus lupulus; assembly: GCF_963169125.1. Taxonomy (NCBI): domain Eukaryota; kingdom Viridiplantae; phylum Streptophyta; class Magnoliopsida; order Rosales; family Cannabaceae; genus Humulus; species Humulus lupulus. Next base: position 141,723,203 of record NC_084798.1, on the reverse strand, counting down.
GCACTCGTGAGCCAAGGCTCAGTAAGAAAACCTTAATCAATAAGCGTAGATAACACAGAAAGTGCATAGTAGACTTTTAATCAACTAGTTAAACCAACAACAAATTACAAGCAATAAACTAGGCAACGGTGAACATATACTTCCAAACATATAATTCAATCTTTAATACAAATATTTAGGTGTCAGCGCCCTTAGGCCGAGCCCTCTGGTTATTTAGCTGATCCCGTGTAACGACCCAAAATTTCTAATAAGGCTTTAGGGCCTTGGTTAGCAAGTCGGGATGGCATAATTGGTATGTGTGTGATTTAATGATTTAATGCATGATTATGTGGCATGCATGATTAACATGATTATATGATTATGTGACATGCATGTGGGCCCTTAATAGATTATAAGGGCATATTTGTAATTTTGACCCATGGTGGGCATAAATGTGATAAATTGTTGAGACCACATTATTATGTGGATATATTTGCAGCATACGGCTTGAGACGGTCCTAGTGAGCGGATTGGAAAAATAATCACAACGGGATTTAATACCCGGCTTGGGGGAAACTTTGGAGTATGTCTGGGAATATAGAGAATATCATGGGAATTAATTGGATGACGAGATTAATTGGTAAATATTAGGAACATTTGATGAATTAGCGGGAACTTGGGGGGGGGGGGTAATGACCATTTTACCCTTAGAGTAATTAAAGGGCTAAGTATTATATGGGAGGGAAAAATAGTCTTTTTAGGGATTTAATGATATACTCCCTTTGATTCTAGACTTAGCCAGAAGAAACACTGAAGACATTCAGCTCACCCTCATATCTCTCTCATTCACATTTCTCCCTCACTCTCTCTAGACAGAACTGAAGCAATTTGGAGAACAGAAGGAGCTTAGCCTGGGGAAATTGATGTGGAGGTTGAAGGAAAGCACAGGAGGAAAAGCTAAGGGAAAATAAGCTCATTTCTGGCTGGTTAGTGTAAGGATACTGCTGGGAAACTGGGCTACAATTGGAGGTAATAACTCTAGTTTTAGTCTCTAAATTCTGCTAGGTTTGTGTTAAGAGTTTTTGTTGGCATGAGTGTGATTTTGGTAGTTAGTTTTGAGTGTTATGATCAGTTGGTTTGGGTCCCTTAGTGATGAACTCTGACTGATGAATTGGGATAGTGATTTTTTGTATAATTGTTAAGGTTTTGGTAGCTTGTTTGATGTTGAATTGGCGATATTTGTTTAGGTAAAATTCTAGGATAAGGTCTTGAGGTTTTTGGCTAGAAGAAGCATGTAAAAAACCCAGATTTTCTGAGATCAAAGGGGGCGCACCGCGACCTAGCTCTGGGGCATCACGACGCATGTGGCCTATTTAGTCTAGGTCACTCTTTGACTTGAGGGCGCACTGCGACTCACTAGGCCAAGTCGTGACCCGCCTCCCCCTTTTGCTTGGGTACTTGATCTCTGACTTGGGGGCAAGTCGCGACCCACTAAGCCAAGTCGCGACCTGCCAGAGGATTTTAGCCTTAGACTTGTTTCTAGAATTGGTAAGGCTCGGGGTTCGAACCTAGGCGCTCAAGACAATTTCTACTACCCGGTTTAGTAGAAATTGAGGTAGCAGAGGCCAGTTTCAATTTCCTAAGTATTTATTTGGATTGGAAGTTAACAATTACCCATTGGACACTATGACTAGGTTTATCCCCAAGGCTCAGGGCTAAGGATCGTTCTAGGAACCATTTCCTTTTTTCTGTTTGGAATTAAAGGTAAGAAAACTACACCCTTGTGTGGCTGTGTTGGGACTAAGTTTCCCTATATTTGAATACATATGTTATATGATTATGACAATACCATGTGAGCATGAAATCAACGACCTAAGAGAGCCAGGGCTGATAATTTGCGCTCAGGATGCGGCTTGGCCACTATGAGCCAGGGTCAGCTAAATAAACACTGGACTCGGCCTAAGCGAGCCGGAGTCAGTGGGTTAAACAGAGGGTGCGGCCTAAGGGCGTCGACCCTAAATATTTTATGATGATTATGATAAACTGTTGAATATAAATATTTTTTTTGTGTTAATCTGATGCTTATGGCTAGTTGAATATCTGGATGATTGAGTTGTGATTCATTGATTGTCATCACTAATTATGTGTCTACAATGTTGTTATGGTTTTCTTGCTTGGCCTTGGCTCACAGGTGCTACGTGGTGCAGGAAAAGGCAAGAGTAAGATGGATCAACCATGAGTTGGAAAGCTCTGAGGGGGAGGTATACATTGTCAGCTGCTCGTCTGCCAAGGTCGAGGGATTATATAGGGATGAAAACATAAAATGTGTATTTTGCCATTAGATTGGTCTTAATTGTATATAACTTTTGGAAGTTTGTAAATTGGTTCTTTAAACCCTGTTTTTGGGATCCTATGTACAAAACATTTATTTTAATGAAAATTATCTTTTTATGACCAAAATCTTTTAACCCTAGCTTGATTATGACTTTAGGATCACATTTTTATTCAATTGACTTGATTAGCAAGTCCTGCACTATTTTAAACACATAGTGTAACGGTCTTGGTTATCCAGGACGTTACATCCTGGCTCGCTTAGGCCGAGCTGCGTTCAGTACGCTAATCATCAACCCCAACTCCCATAGGCCGTATTTTCACATTACACATAACAGATATATAAATTACAGAACACCTATGTTCATTTACGGGGAATCTCAGTCCTTTTCACAACTACTTGGGTGCAGTTTTCTTACCTCAAGTCCTGAGGGGAGGATATGAAGCGGTCCCGAGCACGATCCTCAATCCTGAGCCTTATTGGTAACCCTAGTCATCAGCGTCAATGGATAACTATCAAAATATAATCCAATTAAATGCTTTGGAAACAAATGCTAGCCTTTGTGACCTTGAATTCTACTAAACTGGGTAGTAGAATTTGACTCGAGCGCTTAGATTTAAATCCCTGAGCCTCCTTGAGGCTAAAAACAAAACTAGGCTATGGCTTCCTAGGCGGATCAAGACCTGACCCTAAGGGTCATGGCGCGCCTCAAGTCAGAGGGGCCAGTCTATTGTTCCATGGGGGAGGTGGGCTGCGACTTTCCCTTAAGTGTCGCGGTGCACCCACAAGTCAGCAAGCCCCCGAGGGCCTTCTGGGGCACGCGGGCCACGAAGTCCATGAACTAGGTTGCAATGTGCCCCCATGAACCCAGAAATCCATGGGTTTCTCCAACATTTTTCCCAGCTTAACCAAATAATTTACACCCCAAACACCAGCCAAACTTAGAAGTATGCCTAAAATCCTTAGTCATAGAGCCCAAACATCACATAAACTAAGAGATAACTACATACCCTCACCCAACACTCAAAATTAGACTTAAAACTCTACTTCCTTGGAAGCCTAAAATTCAAATGGAATTCAGCAGATTATTCAACCTAAAATCCTTACCTTGATGATGCTGATGTTGTTCATGAGATACACCTCAAAGTCCTAGCCTTAGTTCTCCCAGCCCTCAAGCTTAATTCCTTAAGTTTTCTCCTCCAAAGCTTCAAAACTCCCTCAGGCACAAGAGAAGGAGAGAGAAAGCGTGAGTGAGAGGGAGAGAGAGTGATGAGAGTTTGAGAAATTCTGGTGGTTCTGATTATTCCTAGAGTCTCCACTGAGTTTATCCCTTAACTAAAAGAGACCGAAATGCACCTAAAATCAACTTAGCCCTCTAATTTCTCTTAAGGGTAAAATAGTCATTTTCCCCATTTCTCGCTAATTCCTCGAGTCGTATACTACCAATATTTCCACATAATAATGTGGTCTCAATCAATTAACTCATATAATCACATTTATGCCCTTATAAACAAGAACGGGCCCACATGCATTTTTAATACTCATAAACATGCATATAAAATATATTCATATTAGCACATAAATCATGCATGCCACATAGTCACAAATTTAATCAATAAATTACACATATATCAAATTATGCCCTCTTGGCTTGCTAATCAAGACACTAAACACTATTAGCATTTTTACGACGTTACAACTATCCCCTCCTACTGAAAATTTCTTCCTCAAAATTTACCTGAATAACTCAGGTTACTGATCCCGCATAGCCGACTGTAGCTCCCAGGTTGCTTCCTCAACCTTGTTATTCCTCCATAATACTTTTAATAAAGGAATCGTCTTGTTCCTCAAAATTTTATTCTTCCTGTCTAGGATCTAAAATAGTCGGTCCTCATATGACAAATCTGTCTATAACTCACGATCCCCGTACCCTAGTACATGGGTTGTATCTGAGACGTACTTCTGAAGCATTGAGATGTGGAATACGTCGTGAACCCTTGATAATGACGGTGGTAGAGCCAATGTATAGGCTACCTGCCCGATCCTCTCCAGGATCTCAAAAGGTCCTACGAATCTAGGTCTTAAGTTGCCCTTTTTCCCAAATCTCCTTACCCCTCGCAATGGTGAAACTCGCGGAAACACGTGATCCCCCATCTGGAACTCCACGTCCCTACGCTTAGGATTAGCACAGCTTTTCGGTTTACTCTGTGAAGCGAGCATTTGAGCTAAGATCTTCTCAATAGCTATATTAGTCTTCTGAACCATCTCGAGTCCCAAATACTTCCTCTCCCCCATCTTATCCCAATGAATGAATGATCTACACTTCCTTCCATATAACATCTCATATGGGGCTACTCCAATCATTGATTGATAATTATTGTTGTATGAAAACTCAATCAACGGGAGACACTTACTCCAAGACCCGATGAAGTATAGCACACACGCTCTAAGCATGTCCTCCAATATTTGAATTGTCCTCTCAGACTGTCCGTCTATCTGAGGATTAAAAGATGTACTGAACTTCAACTGAGTTTCCATAGCCTTCTACAAACCATCCCAAAACTTGGAGGTAAATATGGGATCCTAGTCCGATACTATAGATTTAGGAACCCCATGGAGACGTACAATGTCCCTCACATATAACTCTGCGTACTGATCTACAATATAGGTCATCCTCAATGACAGAAAGGGAGTTGACTTGGTGTATCTGTCTACTATCATCCACACCGAGTCGTGTTGCGCCAACGTCCTAGGTAAACCTCCCAAAAATCCATAGTAATATCTTCCCACATCCACTCAGGAATACATAAAGGTTGTAACAACCCCGCTAGTTGCTGGTGTTCAGCCTTTACCTGCTGTCAGGTTAAACACTTGGCTACGTATTCAACCGCGTCCTTCTTCATCCCAAGCCACCAATATAAATTCCGTAGATCCTGGTACATCTTTGTGGTGCCTGGATGGAGTGAGTATGTTGTAGTATGGGATTCATCAAGAATCTCCTGTCTGATACCCATATCCATCGAAACACAGATTCGATCCTTGTACCGCAGTAAACCTGTCTCTGAAATGGAATAATTCTTAGCCATTCCAGCTAGGGCATATCCTATAACCTCTTGTAAATGTACGTCACCCACTTGACCCTCTCTTATCCTCTCTAGAAAGGTCTCCACTGTAGAGTAATATTGGCCAAGTGACCCACAACCAATTATATCCTCACTCTAGTCATCTCCTCGACTAATTCCTTCGATATCTGCTTCGAACTCAACAACTGTCATGGGCCCCTCCAACTCAAATCATATGCCACTACATTGATTTTTCCTGGGTGGTAAAGGATGTCATAGTCATAGTGCTTCTTGATGCATCACAATATACCACAAACTTCCCTCCCTTCGAAGGAAGACTCAACACGGGAACAGTAATCAATCATCGCTTCAATTCCTGGAAGCTATCCTCACATTTTTCTGACCAGGTGAACTTCAGATTCTCTTGTGTCAACTCAGTCAATGGTATAGCAATCTTTCAAAACCCTTCCATGAATCTTCTGTAATATCCTTCTAATCCAAGGAAACTCCTAACCTCCAAGGCGATCCTTGGCCTCGGCAATCCCGAACTCCTTCTACCTTGGCCGGATCCACCTTAATGCTATATCCACTAATAATATGTCCAAAGAATGTTACTTATGGCAACTAGAACTCACACTTCTTAAATTTTTCATATAGTCGATGCTCCCTTAACATATACAATACCAGTTGAAGATGCTGCTCATGGACTACTTTTAAAAGAGAGTAAACCAAGATGTCGTCAATGATGACAATGACAAACTTATCTAAGAAGTCCTTGAACACCCTGTTCATCAAATCCATAAACGCTATTGGGGCATTGGTAAATCAAAACGACATGACCAAAACTCATAATGCTCGTACCTCGTACAGAAGGTCATCTTCAGAATATCCTCCTCCATGATCCTCAGCTAGTGATAACCAAACCGAAGATCAATCTTCGAAAATATCGTCTTACCCTGTAGCTAATCCAACATGTCATCTATCCTCAGTAAGGGATACTTGTTCTTGATAGTCAACTTGTTCAACTCCCTGTAGTCTATACACATTCTCAGAGTCCCATCCTTCTTCTTCACAAACAAAACCGGAGCACCCCATAGAGAAATGCTAGGTCTGATAAATCCGAAGTCTAGAAGCTCCTGCAACTGTATCTTCAACTCCTTTAGCTCTGCCGGAGCCATCCTATATGTTGCGTTGGACACTGGCTCTGTACCTGGCACTAACTCATTGACAAACAAAATCTCCCTCTTAAGCGGTAGTCTTGGTAAGTCCTCAAGAAACACATCCAAAAATTTGCATACCAATCTAGTCTCCCCCGACCCCATTGGCATAAATCTAGTGGTATTCATCACACTAGCTAGAAAACCTATACAACCTCCTTGTAATAGGTTCCTAGCCCTCAATGCTGATATCATAGGAATGCGGGGTCTGTGCATAGTACCCACAAAAAAAATGAGTCCTCACCCTCAGGCTCAAAAGTTGCCAACTTCTTCCTGCAATCTATAGTGGCCCCATATCTGTCTAGCCAATCCATCCCCAAAATCATATCAAAATCATCCAGATCAAACTCAATCAAATCTCTTGACAGTTCCCTGCTTTCCACCATCACTGGCAGTGCTCTAATCCATCTTCTAGAAACTACCAGCTCCCTTGTAGGCAGTATAGTCCCAAACCCACAGTATAATACTCACTAGGTCTACACAATCTATTAATCACTTTACTAGAAACAAATGAATGTGTAGCACCAGAATCAATCAATAAAGTATATGGAGAGCCAATGCTAGAAAGCTGACCTGTCACTACCAAGGGACTAGCCTTAGCCTCTGCCTATGTCAAGGAAAACACTCGAGCAGGAGCCAAGCTGTTTTCCTTACCTAGTTCCTCTTTCTTCATCGTCGAGCAATCTTTCTTTAGGTGTCCAACCACCCTGCACACGTAACAAGCCTTTGCCCGAAATTTGCCCAGATGGCGCTTCCTACATCTAGAACACGCTGGATAGCTCCTCCATGTCTCACCGCCTCCCTAGCGGCCGCCCTGGGCACCCTGGCCCCTCCTATCAGGACCAGCAGTGGTCGAGGTGTTAGGGGTCTTCCTCTTCTAATCACTGGGGCCTCCGCCCCTACGAGCCCTGTATATGGAGGCACTGCCTTGCAAACATCCCGTCTCGCAACATTCTACCTCCTCAACAGTGAGGGCCTTCTCAACAGCCTAGGCATAAGTCATCTCCCCAGGTACTGATGTGATCCTCACCTCTTGGGCTATCATACCATTAAGCCCTTGAACAAACATGTCTTGCCTAACTACATGTGTAGGCACTAAATCTGGTGCAAACTTTGCTAGCCTGTCAAATTTAAGGGCATACCCAGTAACTGTCATACTGCCCTGAACTAACCAAATGAAATTTGTCACCTTTGCTCCCTGACGACAACGTTGTAATATTTTTGGTTGAACAAATATCTAAACTCATTCCAACTTAGAGTAAAAATGTCTCGTATCTGGGTTGCCACCTCCCACCAAATGCAGGCATCCTCTCTAAACATATAGGTGGCACAGGCCACCCTGTCATTGCCTTCCACCCTCAAAAAACCCTAAATGGAGGTGATCATACTCATCCACTATTCAGCCTTAAGTCGATTTGGTCCTCCCTCAAAGATTGGAGGATGTTGTCTTGTAAATCTTTCATAAAGTGGCTCCCACCTGTTTCCAATCTCAAGCGACTGTATAGCTGGTGCCACAACAGGTAGCAAGTTAGGTGTAGCACTCCCTAGTGGAGCCTGCTGCCTCGGATAACGATCTCTTCTTCCTGACTCTGATGTCTAGCTTTCATATCAGCAAGCAACTGCTACCAAATGTCAGGGATTGGCAGAGGGTTCTGACCTTGCTCATCATCTCTAGCCCGGACCCCGGTGCAGGCTAGTCGAATTGATTGCCTTGGACGCATAACTATCCAAGTTTATCTACATTCAACAACTCGGTTGGTCAGGCAATGATAACAGGTTTATATTCATTCCATGGTCCAACACTGAAGCTCGACCAACAATACACAATTATAATGAAAACATGCATTTAAACAATTATTCACATACAATGACAATGACAATAAGCACTCCTTAACATATTCACATAGCACTCAAGGGCCAAGCCTTATCAATATATCTCATGCTCCCTATTAATCGTGCAGATAAAGATTTTATATTTCATTTAAACACTCAAACACATAATAACATATATGGTTACTAAACCCTAAGTCGAGCTTGCCATTAGCGGTGAGTGTACATACCCTGCTAGTCTTCAGGAACCCTTAATCCTAAACGGTTCTGATACCAAGTTGTAACACCCTGGATAACCAAGACCATTACACTGTGTGTTTAGAATAGTGCATGACCTTCTAATCAAGTCGTTTGAACATAAATGTGTTTCCAAAGTCAAGTGACAGGTTAGGGTTAAAATATTTTGATCGTAAAATGGTTAATGTTCATTAAAATAAGAGTTTGATACATGGGATCCCAAAAATAAGGTTTACATGGCGGATACAACCCTCAAAATTTAATAAAACAGTAGCCAGTCTAAATGGAAAAATACAAGTTTAAGCTCTAGTCCCTGTAATTCCCTCAGCCGTGGTGGTCGAGCAGCTGCTGAAGTACACTCTGCCCCCAAAACCCTCCAACGCATGGGTGGTCCAGCCTTCCCTTGCCTTTACCTACACCATGTAGCATCCGTGAGCAAAGGCTCAGTAAGAAAACCTTAATCAACAAACATAGAAACATAGAAAGTCCATAGTAGACTTTAAATCAACTAGTTCAACCAACAACAAAGTACAAGCTTTAAACTAAGCAACAATAAACATATACTTCCAAACATATAATTCAATCTTTAATACAAATATTTAGGGGTCGGCGCCCTTAGGCTGAGCCCTCTAGTTATTTAGCTGATCCCAGCTCGCTTAGGTCGAGCTATGTTCAGTACACTTATCGTCAGCCCCGGCTCCCTTAGGCCGTACTTTCACAACTACTTGGGTACAGTTTTCTTACCTCGAGTCCTAAGCAGCCCCGAGCACGATCCTCAATCCTGAGCCCTAACAGTAACCCTACTCACATGCATCAATGGATAACTATTAAAATCATATCCAATTAAATGCTATGGAAACAAATACTAGCCTCCAGAACCTTGAATTCTACAAATTTGAGTAGTATAATTCATCCGGAGTGCTTAGATTTAAATCCTCGAGCCTGCTCGAGCCTAAAATCCAACATAGGCTAATGCTGCGTAGGTGGGTCGTGACCTAACCCTAAGGGTTGCGACGCACCTCAAGTCAGAGGCGCCAATCTCTTGTTCCAGGGGGAGGCGGGCCGCAACTTTCCCTTTAGGGTCGCGACATGCCCACACGTCAGCAAGCCCCCCAAGGACTTCTGGGGCATGCAGGCCGCAACGTCCATGAACTAGGTCGCGGCGCACCCCCGTGAACCAAGAAATCCTTGCATTTCTCCAACATTTTTCCAAGCTTAACCTAATAATTTACACCCCAAACACCAGCCAAACTTAGAAGTATTCCTAAATTCCTCAATCATAAAGCCCAAGCATCACAAAAATTAAGAAATTACTACATACCCTCACCCAACACTCAAAATAAGACTTAAAAATCTACTTCCTTGCAAGCCTAAAACTCTAATGGAATTCAGCAGATTAATCAACCCAAAATCCTTACCATGATGATGCTGATGTTGTTCCTAAGCTACACCTCAAAGTTTTATCCCTAGTTTTCCCAGCCCTCAAGCTTAATTCGTTAAGTTTTCTCCTCCAAAGCTTCAAAACTCCCTCAGGCACAAGAGAGGGAGAGAGAGTGATGAGAGTTTGAGAAATTCTGGTGGTTCTGATTATTCCTAGAGTCTCCACTGAGTTTATCCCTTAACTAAAAGAGACCGAAATGCACCTAAAATCAACTTAGCCCTCTAATTTCTCTTAAGGGTAAAATAGTCATTTTCCCCATTTCTCGCTAATTCCTCAAGTCGTATACTACAAATATTTCCACATAATAATGTGGTCTCAATCATTTAACTCATATAATCACATTTATGCCCTTATAAACAAGAACGGGCCAACATGCATTTTTAATACTCATAAACATGCATATAAATATATTAATATTAGCATATAAATCATGCATGCCACATAGTCACACATTTAATCAATAAAGCACATATATATCCAATTATGCCCTCCCAGCATGCTAATCAAGGCACTAACCCCTATTAGCATTTTTGGGACGTTACACGAGCAATCTTTCTTCAAGTGTTCCACTATCCTGCACAGAAAGAAGGCCTTTGCCCGAAACACTCCCACATGGATCCTTCTACATCTAGCGCACTTAAGGTAAGCCATCCAAACCTCATTGTCACCCTGGTCACCTTTCTGTATACCACGTGACCTCCTATCGAGACCTGATGGTGAAAAGGTATTTGGAGCCTTCCTTTTATCGTCACTAGGGCCTCTGCATCTACCAAAACCCATAAATGGAGGTCCCATCCTCCTGGTGTCTCTCATGGCAACATTCTCGAGCCAAATTTTGATCTCTGCACCCTCTGCAGTAAGGGATTTCTCTACCACCTTGGCATATGTCGTCACTGCAGGCACAGTAGTAATTCGAATGTCTTGGGCTATCATAGGTTGTAGCCCCTGATGAAAACCTCAATGCATGCTCTTTCATCAACATATTTCCCTGTAGGAGCTTAATGATTTCCTCTGCTTTTGTAGCCCTAACTGCATCATTGTAGTGCTTATCATTGAAATACAGCTCTTAACTCTTGCCAATCTATGATTTTTACATTTATGGTTTTTGATATTACTTCCCACCAAATTCAGACATCCTCTTGAAACATGTATGTGGCACAGGCCACACTCTCATTACCCTTTACCCTAATAAAGTCTAGGATAGCGGTAATGCTTCTCATCCATTGCTCGGCCTTTGCCGAATTTACATTACCCTAAAAAACTGGAGGATGCTATTTTCTAAACCTTTCTTAAAGAGGTTCCTATCTCTTCCCAGCCTCTGTCAACTGTACTATTGCTGGTACCATTTCAGGTGGCATCTCTGGCTGAACGTTCCTTGCTGAAACCTGCTGTTGTCTAAGTAGGCAGATCTCTTCTTCCTGCCTCTATAATCTAGCTTGCATATCAAAAAGCACTTACTGCCAATTCTTTGATGCTTGCGGATGGGTCTGACTGTGATTATCATTCTCCACCAGTATTTGTTAGCCAGCTAATGGATCTGACTGTCGTTGAAGCGTACTTCCAAATTTATCTCTACAGTTAACAACTCGACATGTTAGGTAGTAATAATAATACCTCTTGTCGCCCTGCGGTCCAAGACCAAATAAGCAAACATTAACACTCAACATTCTTGCTAATAAGGATGTCGATTCATTTTCATACTCAAACATGGTGCTAATAATCACTTCCTGACATTTATAAGCAAATAACGTTGCTAATAAGCCTCTTCTGGCATTTATAAGCATATAACAATTCTAAAAAGAATTTCTTTAACATTTACCATTATTATTAGTTCTAATAACCATTTCCTAGCCTACGTATACATATAACTACGCTAATAAGAATTCCTTTAACATTCATAAGCAATAATAATGCTAATAAGGATATCTTTAGCGTACACACAGCAGTCAAGGGTCAGGCCTTATCATAACATTTCATGCTTCCTAATAAGACAGGAAAATAAGAAATTTATAACATATTTAAGTAGTTAAACACATAGCCACAAAAATAGTTACAAAACCCTGAGCCGAGCTTGTCTATAGTGGCGAGTGTACATGCCCAACCATTCTTTAGGAGCCCTTAAACCTTTGCAGCTGTGATACCAAGTTGTAATGCCCTGGATAGCCAAGACTGTTATAGTGTGTACTTTAAATAGTGCTAGACTGGCTAATAAAGTCATTTGGCCATAGAGATGTAACTAAAAGTTATTAACAGATTCAGGTTAAAAATTTTGATAAAAAGGAATGATCATTTCATGAAAATGTTTAAGTTCGTACATTGGTCCCAAACACAAACATTTAAATGGTAATTTAAAATTCAAAAGGGCAATTACAACACATGCCGGCCTAAGAGGCAAAATTAGTGTTCGACCCTTGTTCCTCTGTGAAACCTCAGCCATGGTGTTTGAACAAGCTCCATATGTACACGTCGCCACTGAAGCTCTCCAACTCATGGCTGGTCCAGCTCCCCTTACCTAAACCACATAGCACCCGTGAGCCAAGGCTTAGCAAGAAAACTTAAACATGCTCATAAGTAGTTAATAACATATTAAAGAATCATTTTTTAGAGACAGTTTCACTGAATTTTGTATGGCTTCGGGTCTATCTGCTAATTTACAGAAATCTCAAGTATTTTTTGGGGGTTTGGATGATAGAGAGACTCAACTTTTGCTAGGGAAAATTCAGTTCACTGAAGGAAAATTTCCTCTCAAATACTTAGGGGTTCCTCTTTGAACAACTAAGTGGAAGGCTGGAGATTGTGCTGTGATAATGACTAAGATTCAGCAAAAGCTTCATACTTGGGCCAGCCGTCATCTCTCTTTCGCAGGGAGGGCTCAGTTGGTTAATTCAGTGCTTTTGAGCTGAAGATCATTTTGGATGAGTATTTTCATACTCCCTAAGAGTGTTACTAAGGAGATAGATCTTTTGTGTAGAAATTTTCTTTGGGGAGTTAAGGAAGGTAGTGTTAACCGTAGTAAGCTTCATTTCACTGCTTTGAGTCAAGTTTGTCTTCCGAAATGTATGGGTGGTCTTGGCTTGAAGGAGGGTAATTCTTGGAACATTGTTCTCCTAGCTAAGTTTTTTTGGGCTGTTTCTAGCAAGCAAGACATTCTGTGGGTAAAATGGGTGGATTCAATCTATTTAAAGGGGCAAGATTTCTGGTCCTATTCTATTCCTCAAGATGTCAGTTGGTATTGGAGGAGACTAGTGAAGTTGAGGACTGTCTTCTCTGGAATTAGCTTAGCTGCGGCTGTGAAGGGTGGAAAACTGTGTCTGAAGTTGCAATATTACAGCCTTCTTAACAGGGGAAGAGTTGATTTCGCTGATGTGGTTTGGTGCTCTATGACAGTTCCGAAGCACAGATTCATCATTTGGCAAGCTTCTCTCGGCCATCTTCTTACTAGGGATAAGTTGCACCAATGTAATTTGGTGCTGCCATCATTGCTGTGTCCTGTCTGTGAATTGGCTCAGGAATCTCATGCTCACTTGTTTTTTGACAGCCCCTTTTCTCAACAGCTCAGGGATCATTTGGTGGTTTGGCTAGGCAGGGATATATGGCCGAGTTCATATGCTAGTTGGTGTACCTGGATGTGTGGGAAGCTGAAGACTCTGAGGCATCAGGTGTTGGCTGCTGCATTAGCAGCTGCTGTTTACATGATTTGGAGAAACAGGAATCTGTGTGTGTTTGAGATGAGATCTCTGGCTGTTGGTCCTGTGTTGTAGATGATTAAGTTCAGTATTAGAACTAGACTAGCCAGAGTGACCAAGCGGAAAGTGAAGGCCAGTGAGGTGGCGTTCTTAGAGACTATTTCTCAGTTGTAATTGTGGTTTTGTTGGCTTCTGAGCTTTGTTGTTCTCTTGCTGGTTTTTGTCTTTTTTAGGTCCTGTGAGGAGGCGTTTTTTAGGGGCTAGCTTTCTGTTAGTTTCTGGTTCTGTTTGGCTCCTTGTGCTTGGTTTGTAACTTGCTGGTTTGTATTTGCTGGTTTGTTCAATATAATCATTTTTTCCATAAAAAAAAAAACATATTAAAGAATCATAATTGGCATGCCTTGCAGTAATAACCCTACTCATGCATGCATTCAATCTAAATAAGTTACTATGAAGTCACACCGGGGCTCGTTTCCCTATATAAGTGACTATAAAGTAACCTCAGGGCCCATCGCCCTAGGATAAGTGATTGTAGAGTCGCTCTTGGCCCATTTGTCTATCCTCTATATAACAAGCCTTAGGGCTGACCATAGGTTCGATCAAGTGTATACCACGCTCCTGGATAGGCCTAACCATATCGGACTTCGCTCAACAAGTTATTTCCCCCGTGACTTATAACTCAAGCCTTTCAATTAGATAATAGACATAAGCATACATCATATATCACAACTATCCACAACACAATTAATATGTCTAATAAAACAGTCCATGTAACGTCCCAAATTACCTAGTAAGGCTTAGGGCCTTGATTAGGGGGACAGGATGGAAATTATGGAAAAGTATGTGTTTATGTGATATATATGTGTATCATTATATGATTACGTGAGTTATATTATAATATGACTTTATATTCATTTTTAGGTGTATTAAATATGCATGTGGGCCCGTTTCTCATCAGAAGGGAAATTTTCATAATTTGGCCCATTACGGGTATATTTGGAGTATGTGTGCATATATGTGATATATGTGTGAGACCACAATATTATGTTGGTTTATTTGGGTTACTGGGCATGAGGCGATCCTAGGGAGAAAGTTAGAGTTTTAGTCATAACGAGGGTCAAATATTGTGCTCGAGGCGAGCTTAGGAGCTATTTGGCAATTTAGTACATTATCAGGATTGATCAGGTGATGGGAAATTATTTGGTAATTATTTGAGGATACTGGAAGTAACAAGAATTATAAGGAGTTAATTATAATTAACAAGATATGGGACAAAAGACTAATTTACCCTTGAGGGTTTAAGAGGGCAAGGCTTAGGCAAATGGGCCCTTGGGTCATTTTGGGAAAAAAGTATCGACTTAAGTCACTAATTCCTTCAGCAGCAAGAAACCTAAACAAAACAAAGTATTACTCACAACTCTCTCTTTCTCTCACTCAATTAGCTTTCTCTCTTTAGCCTTGGGGAATTTTCTTAGATTTTGAGGTTTGAAGTTGGTGTTTCAATTAGGGGAAACTTAAAGCTTAAAGTACACAATTGAGGTAAGGCTACAACCTTTGAATTGTTTAAATTTTTCCCTTGTTTTATAGAGTTTATGAGCTTGAGGGTCAAGTTGTTGAATTGAGATTTTGGTGAGGTTGTGGGTGAGTTTGGGGTTGAGTTTTGTTGGGTTATTATGCTGGTAATGTGTTGATAATTTTGGAAAGGATTTTTGGGTAAGGTTTGGCTAAGGAAAATAGGGGAAATTCTGGGTTCGTAGGGTCGCCCCGTGACCCTGTTCATGAGGCGCCATGACTCGTGTGAACCCAGGGTCCAGGGGGTTCTGTTTGGGGGTAGGCATGCCTATTATGATTTGATAACATGCTATTATCTGCTTAAGAGCATGTTTAAATTTCTTTTGAGCCTTGGCTCACAGATTCTATGTGGTGCAGGTAAGGAGAAAAGGAAGCTGGACCATCCATGAGTTGGAGAGCTTCGGTGAAGATGTGTACATAAGCGGCTGCTCGACCACCACGGCTGGGGTTTCTCCGAGGAACTAGTATTAAACCCTATTTTGCCGCTTAGGTCGGCTGGTTTGGAATCCCATGTGTGGAAGTAAACATTTTAGTGAAACAGTTATACCTTTTGACCAAAAAATTTAACCCTAAACCATTAATCACGTTTAGTTACACGGTTATAGCCAAATGACTCGTTTAGCGAGTCTAGCTCTATTTAAATTATACAGTGTAATGGTCCTTGATTAGGAGGATTTATAACTTGGTATGAGAGGGTCCCAAGGTTAAGGGTTCTTGAAGATAAACTGGGCACGTACACTGGCCAATAAAGGGAAGCTCTACTCAGAGTTTGGTAACTATTTATGTGGTTATGCATTTAACTCCTTAAATAGGATATAAATGCCTTATCTACCTGCCTTATTAGGAAGCAAGAGATATTCATATAGGGTATGGCTCTTGGCTGTGGATATGATTATGTGCTTGCCTGCTCAGTTGATATATGAATGCATTACCTGCATCCTAGAGTAGAGAGCAATATATTTATGTTGGGAAGAGCAGGGCTTATTGATTGATGCATGAATTTTATTAGCATGTATTTTAGTACTACAGTGGTATGTGAATGTGATGTTGTTTGGTTTTTCCTGTGGGTAGGCCTTTGGATGTGCTTATCATGCCTAATGGGTCAAGTCATTGACTGCAGACGAACTCAGAGGTTATGTACCCAAGGTAGTTAATGGGACCCAACAATGTTTATGTTGAGGCTAGAAATTATAGCTAGGGCTAGAGCCCTCTACCTGCCCCTCAGAATTGGCAGCAAGTGTTTACAGATATGCAAGGAAGATTGTATAGGCAAGAAGAAGAGATCAGGTGTTTAAAAAAGCAGGTTCTGTCAGAGAACACCTCTTTCTTTGTCATGATAGTAGTGGCACCAATTTTGGCTCAGCCTAGGGTTGAAAACTGGTGGAAATTACTATATGAGTTATTTCAGAAACATTACCCTCCAGCTTTTGAGAGAGGGGTAGATCCATTCAGAGCTGAACAATGGATGGGCATGATCAGTTCCATCCTCGACTTTATGGGGGTGGTAGGTCATGATAGAGTGATTTGTGCTACGTATGTGTTACAGGGGGATGATCGGTCTTGGTGAGAAGTGGTATCCCAGATGCGAGATATAGCTGCGATGAATTGGGAGAAATTTAGGCGGTTGTTTAATGAGAGATATTGTTGTTACGTAGTTAAGACTGCAAAGATAAATGAATTTCGGAACCTGGTTCAGGGAAACACGACAATAACAGAGTATGTTAACAAATTCGATGGGTTGTTTAAGTTGGCTTTTGATATGGTACCCACGAGCGATTTATCCAGGGATTGAATTCCGGGATAGCTCAGGGTGTTAGAATCACCCCAGTACATGAGAGCTCTACCTATGCTCAAGTGGTAGGGAGGGCTCTTATTGTTGAGGGGACAAGAAATGACATATGGAGGGAGAGCGCAAGAGAGTGTGGAGCTCAGGCAGTGATACCTCTGTTTATTAGATAAGGCAGGAGTAGAGGCCCCAGTGATCATAAAGAAAAGTTATCAACATATTCAGTACCCCTAGACTAGAAAAGGGGTTCTGAAATGCTCATATAGGCCATCAGGCGAGGACGAGGATTTGAAACTCTACCCGGAATGCACTCTGTGCAGGAGGTGCCATCAGGGAAAACACCGAGCTAGGGCATATTTCTTATGTGGGATGGTTGGGCACCTCAGAAGGGATTGCCCAGGGTTGAGGAAGAAAGAACCGATGGGGGCAGACAGCTTGACTCCAGCTTAAGTGTTCGCTTTGACGCAGTTAGAGGTCAAGGCTGGTCCCTCAGTAGTGACAGGTCAACCTCCTAGTTCTGATTCTTATATTATGTTAATTTGTTATGGTGTCATGTTTTTCTTTGTTTTATTGCATCTATTAGAGGCATAGACTTGGTATGTAGATTATGTGGTTATGTTGTGATGAGAATTTGGAACCCTGTCGCCTACCAAGGAGCTGGTAACTTTTTAAGAGATGTAATAGATTATTGTGGGAAAAGATTTATCAGTTGACTTGATAGAGTTGGTTATGACCGACTTTGATATGGATTGGTTACCCAAGTATGGGGCAATGATAGATTGCAAGAAAAAGATGGTAAACTTTTAGCCTGAGGGTGAGGATCCCTTTGTATTTGTTGGCACTATGCATGGACCCCATATACTTATGATATATGTACTTAGAGCTAGAGACCTATTTCAAGGGGGATGCATAGGATTCATAGCTAGTGTGGTGGATACCACTTAGGTTGTGCCAGAGGGACCAAGATGAACCAGATTAGTCAGTGAGTTTCTGGATGTGTTTCCAAAGGATCTGCCAAGGTTATCTCTACACAGGGAGATAGAGTTTGTGAATAAATTTTCACTGGGACAGAACTAGTGTCTAGTGCACCGTATTAGACAACTCCAACAGAGTTGAAGGAACTAATGGTTTAGTTATAGGAGTTACTAGACTTGGGTTCTATTAGGCTCAGATTCTCACCAAGGGGCACACCAGTTCTCTTCGTAAAGAAGAATGATGGCTCTATGGGGATGTGTATTGATTATAGAGATTTGAACAAGTTAACTATCAAGAATAGATATCCTCTACCAAGGATTGATGATCTATTTGATTAGTTACGGGGTAAGATGGTATTCTACAGGATAGATCTTTGATCTTGTTATCACCAGCTGAGGATTATGGAGGAAGATATACCGAAGACTGCTTTTCATACCAGGTATGGGCATTATGAGTTCTTAGTCCTGTCTTTTGGTTTGACTAATACCCCAACTGTTTTTATGGATTAGATGAACAAGGTGTTCAAAGATTAAGTAGATCAGTTTGTGATCGTCTTCATTGATGATATTCTGGTTTATTCTCAGTCAGAGGTAGAACATGAGAAACATCTCAGGTTCGTTCTATAGAGGCTGGGGGAACACATACTATTTTTGAAGTTCAGGGAATGTAAGTTCTGGTTACCACATGTGACTTTTCTTGGTCACATTGTCAGTAGGAGTGGGATTAAGGTGGACCCAGCTAAGATTGAGGTGTTGGTTGGATCTGGTGAAAGGATTATAACCGTTAGATCCTTTATCACTCGGGGAAAGCCAACATGGTGGTCGATGCCTTAAGCCAGAAAGATCCGGGACAGTTCTACAATGCGAGTAAAATATCTAAAGAGTTACCAGAGGATAAAGGAAAGTAAATTGGGTGATCAACAACTGACAAAGATTAGTGAGGACGTCCTACTTGGAGTAACTAAGGACTTTATAGTGTCAAGTATGGGTTTATTGAAGTATAAGGATCAGATTTGTGTTTTGATGGACACAGGGATAAGACAAGAGATTCTAGATGAATCTCATACTACCCCTTGTTCTCTACATCCAGGCACCACGAAGATGTACCAGGATCTAAAGGTTTTATATTGGTGGCCTATGATGAAGAGGGACGTGACCTGTCAGCAGGTCAAGGCGAAGCATCAGAAACCAGTGGGGCTACTACAACATTTGGGTATCCTAGAGTGGAAGCGGGAGGACACCATGATGGGTTTTGTGGTTGGGTTTCCCAGGACAATGGGCCAATGCGATTCAGTTTGAGTCATGGAGAACCAGTATACAAAGTTAGTTCACTTTTTTCTAGTGAGGACGAACAACCCAGTTGACCAGTATGTAGATCTCTATATGAGAGAAAGATAGTATGCCTTCATGGAACTACGAGGTCTATCCTGTCAGATAGGGACCATATTTTTTTACTTCCAAGGTTTGAGGAAGTTTACAAAAGGCAATGAGTATGCAGCTGAAGTTTAGTAGCGCTTATCTTCCTCAGACAGATGGACAATCTGAGAGGATGATACATATATTATAGTACATGATGCGAGCATATATGTTGGACTTTAAAGTGTCCTGGAGTAAATATTCGTCTCTAATATAATTTTCCTATAATAACAGCTACCAGTCAACTATTGGAGTGGCACCTTATGAGATGCTATATATGGTAGGAAGTGATGACCGCCCATTCACTGGGATTATATGGGTGAGAGGAAATATTTGAGTCCTGAGGTAGTTCAGATGACCACTGAGGCTATTGAAAAGATTAGAGCTCAGATGCTTGCTTTTCAAAGTAGACAGAAAAGTTAGGCTAATTCGAAATGCAGGAACGCGGAGTTCATAGTGGGGGACTATGTCTTCCTTAGAGTCTCACCATGGAAAGGGGTGAGGAGACGTAGGAAGAAAGGCAAGCTGAGCCCTAGATTTGTTGGACCGTTTGAGATCCTGGAGAGGATCAGTTAGGTGGCCTGTAGATTGGCCTTACCTCCAGCACTATCGGTCGTACACAAGGTATTTCATATTTAACACTATAGAAATATGTATCAAACATTACTCATGTATTGAGTTATGAGGCTCTGGAGCTTCAGGCATATCTCTCCTATGAGGAATAGTCAGTCCAGATACTAGACAAGAAGGACAATGTCCTGAGGAACAAGACTATACGTTTTGTTAGGGTATTATAGAGGAAGTGACCTAAGAGCTAGAGTTAGATATGCGGGAGTAGTAACCCAAGTTGTTTAGGTAAAATTTCGTGGATGAAATTCTTGTAACGAGGGGTATGGTTGTAATGTCCCAAATTTCCCAATAAGGCTTAGAGCCTTGACTAGGGAGCCATGATGGAAAATTATGGAAAATTACGTGTTTATGTGATATATATGTGTATCATTATATGATTACATGAGTTATATTATAATATGACTTGATATGCATGTTTAGGTGTATTAAATATGCATGTGGGCTCGTTTCTCATCAAAAGGGAAATTTTCGTCATTTGGCTCGTTACAAGTATATTTGGAGTATATGTGCATATATGTGATATATGTGTGAGACTACATTATTATGTTGGTTTATTTGGGTTACTCGGCATGCGGCGATCCTAGGGACCAAGTTAGCGGTTTAGTCATAACGGGGGTCGAATACCGGGCTCAGGGTGAGGTTTTTTGGTAATTTAATGCATTACCGGGATTGATCAGGTTATGGGAAATTATTTGAGGATATTGAAAGTAACAAGAATTATAAGGCATTAATTATGATTAACGAGATATGGGACAAAAGACTAATTTACCCTTGAGGGCTTAAGAGGGCAAGGTTTAGGCAAAAGGGCACTGGGGTAATTTTTGGCAAAAAGTAGTGACTTAAGTCACTAACTCCTTCAACAGGAAGAAAGCTAAACAAAAACAGAGCATCACTCACAATTCTCTCTTTCTCTCACTAGGTTCTCTCTCTCTCTCTCTCTCTCTTTAGCCTTAGGGAATTTTTTTGGATTTTGAGGCTTGAAGCTGGGGTTTTAGTTAGGGGCAACCTAAAGCTTGAACTACACAATTGAGCTAAGGCTACAACCTTTGATTTGTTTAAATTCTGCCTTAGTTTTATAATGTTTATGATCATGAGGTTCAAGGTGTTGAATTAAGTTTTTGGTGAGGTTATGGGTGAGTTGGAGGTTGAGTTTTGTTGGGTTATGATGCAAGTAATGTGTTGATAATGTTTGGGGGGTTGAATTTTGGCTTTGGGATTGTTTGGAAAGAATTTTTGGGTAAGGTTTGGCTGAGGAAAATAGGTGAAATTCTGGGTTTGTAGGGTCATGTCGCAACCCGTGTGAACCCAGGGCCCAGGGGGTTCTATCTTGGCAGGCACGTCACGACATTAAAGGTCATGTCGCGGCCCATGTGTTGGATTCCTGGTAGGGGCTCTGTGTTTTCATAGGCGCTCTACGACCCTCAGGGTCAAGTCATGACCCGCATAGACAATTTTCGCCAAGTGAGGGGAACTCAAACCTAAGGGCTCGGGTTCGATTCTACTACCTAATTTAGTAGAATTCGAGGTCCCGGAAGCTAGGACTCCATCTGGAAGCCTTTATTTGCTCGTTATTGATGGTAATATATACTTGGTTGATACTGGGTTATCGCTAGGGCTCGGGAAAGGATCATGCTCGAGGGTCATTTTTATTATACATTACACTCGAACCTGAGGTAAGAATACTGCACCCAATACGTGATGTACGTGATTAGGGCATGGCCCGGTTGTTAAACAGGGATATGACTAGGGCATGGACCCCTAAGAATGTTCGTGATTATGATTATACATATGATTGTTGATTAAGCATGTTGAATGCTCTGTGTCTGGATATTTAATAAATGATATATGCTTGTCTGCATTATCTGATTGAAAAAACATGACTTATAAGTCAAGAACGACAATGGTACATTGAGCGCTATTCAAAAGCGTTGACTTATAAGTCAAGGGCGACAATAGCGCACTGAGCACTAGTCAATATGGTTAGGAAAAATCAGGAGCGCATCATACACTTTTCCGACCCAATGGTCATGGAAAGTTCATCGCTAGGTATGATGGGCCAGCTCCAACGCTTGTTATACAGGGGATAGGGAAATGGGCCCCAGAGTGACTTATTAGTCCCATATCCTAGGGCTAGGCCCCAATATGATAGGTCTAATCAGAAGCGTGACTTACGCTTGACCAACCCATTGGTCGTGGAAAACTAAAGCGACAGGTACGGTGGGCCAGCTCCAAGGCTGGTTATATAGAGATAGGGAAAAAGGTCCTGAGGTGACTTATTAGTCTCATATCCAACGGCTGGGCCCTAGTATGACAGGAGGATAAGGCAAAGGGCCACGGGGTGACTCATTAGCCCCATATCTTAGGGAACTGAGCCCCAGTATGATTCATAAATCATGTATTGGCAACGAGCCCCATAATTATTCATTAATAATTTAATTAAGGAAGTTGGCCCCATATGATGTTGTAGTGATTTATATAAAATGGTATTCATGCATGAGTAGGGTTGTCACTACTAGGCATGCTTATTATGATTTGATAACTTGCTATTATGTGCTTATGAGCATGCTTAAGTTTTCTTGTTGAGCCTTGGCTCAAGGGTGTTATGTGGTGCAGGTAAGGAGAACAGGAAGTTGGACCATCCATGAGTCAGAGAGCTTCAGTGACGATGTGTACATATGTAGCTGCTCGACCACCACGGCCAGGGTTTCTTAGAGGAACTAGGGTCAACCCCTATTTTTCCACTTAGGTCGGCTCGTTGTAACTTTTCAATTGTAATTAACCTTCCTAAATGTTAGTTTGGGATCCCATGTAATGAAGTAAACGTTTTAGTGAAACATTTACACCTTTTGACCAAAAAATTGAACTCTAAACCATTAATCACGTTTGGTTACATGGTTATGGCCAAATGACTCGTTTAGCGAGTCTAGCACTATTTGAAATACACAGTGTAATGGCCATTGATTACGAGAACATTACAGCCCAAGCATGGTCATAACCATGTTCATAACCAGGCCAAGCCCTAATCACATAAATCACGTATTGGGTGCGTTTTTCTTACCTTTGTCCAAGCACTGAATAAATAAAAATGATCCTCGATTGCGATCCTCTTTGGAGACGTAGCGGTACCCTAGTCATAATCATAATAAATGATATCCATTACTATTGAATAAATAAAGGCTTTCAGAACGGGTCCTAGCCTCCAGAAACTTGAGTTCTACTAAACCGGGTAGTAGAATCCTTTCTTAGCCCTTCGATTCTAGTACCCGCAACTCGAAACCTCACTTGGCCAACTTTCCCAACAAGCACCGCGGCGAACCCCTGAAAGGTCGCGACACGCCTCAATTTAGAGAGCCCCCAAAGCTGTCTCCCTTGACACGCGTCGTGGCATAGCCCATTATTCTCTATGGCACTAAGACGATTCAGAGAACTGCCCTAGGCTCTGAGTTCATGCAGGCCGTGGTGCTACAAGAACAGTGCAATAGCGTGTAACGACCCAAAATTACTAATAAGGCTTAAGGGCCTTGATTAGTGTGTCGGGAAGGCATAATTGGTATTTATATGATTTAATGATAAAATGCATGAATTATGTGGAAAGCTTGATTTTACATTTATGTGAAAATGATTAAATGCATGCTTATGAATATTAAATATGCATGTGGGCCTTGTTTGGCTTGTAAGGGCATATTTGTAAGTTTGGCCCGTTGAGGGCATAAATGTAAATATATGTGATAAATTGTTGAGACCACATTATTATGTGGATATTTTTGCAGCATATGGCTCGAGACGATCCTGACGAGCGAATTGGTGAAATAGTCAGGGTGGGGATTTATACTCGGCTCGAGGGAGCCTGGGGTATTTTTGGGAATTTAGAAAATATATCGGGGATTATTAGACATTTGGGTAAATAATTGGTGATTAACTTGATGAGGGGATTTAATTGGTAAATATTAGGAACACTTGAGGAATTAGTGGGAATTGGGAACAAATGACTATTATGCCCCTAGATTGAGTTAAAGGTTAATGT
This sequence comes from Humulus lupulus, assembly GCF_963169125.1. NCBI lineage: Eukaryota > Viridiplantae > Streptophyta > Magnoliopsida > Rosales > Cannabaceae > Humulus > Humulus lupulus. The sequence goes on along the minus strand of NC_084798.1, from coordinate 141,699,017 downwards.
TATTTGAGATGGCAAAAAGGTATTTTCCAAAAACTAAGGAAATGCTCAGTTTTGCTAGGACAAAAACAGAGAATATTATAGAATAATCTAACGAAAGAAAGAAGGGAAAAGGATTCAGCTCACTCTCTCTCCCTCATGATTTCTCCCTCTCATCTTTGGTGTGTGATTGCTTTGGGGCTGTTGAAGTGGCTGAAGCTTGGAGTTTTAGAAAGAAAGTTAAGGAGATTCAAGTTGGAATTGGAGCTGGAATTTAGAAGAAAAGTTAGAGAATTGAGCTAGATTGGAGTGAAGGTTTCTACAGAAAGTTGGGTCTTCATTTGAGGTTAGAATTTTAGCTTTCAATTCTGGTCTTTATGCTGGGTTGTTTAGAGAAAGTTTTGTGTCATGAACTTGAATTGGATTATGGATTTAGACCAAGTTCTTGGGATGTTTATTGCTGATGAATTTGATTGGTGACTTCAAATTTATTGCTGAGCTTTTGAGGATTAAGATGGGTGATTTATTCTTAAAATTCGTAGCTTGATTGGTGATAGAATTGCGGAGGTTGTTGGAAAATTCTGGGCTGAGTATGGGTGTTCTTGGCTGGGAGAAGGAGGAGAAAACCCAGCTTTTCTCTGGGTTCGCAGGGTGTGCCGCTGCGCGTGTGGCCCTTTTGGCCAAGGTAGCTCTCTGAATTGGGGGTGCGCTGCGACTTGCCTGGCCAAGTCGTGACCTGCCTCCCCTTTGGCAGTGGAGCTTGCTCTCTGACTTGGGGCAAGTTGCCACTTTCTGAGCCAAGTCGCAAACTAATTGGGAGGTTTGGTCTTGGAAGAATTCTAAATATAATTAAGGCTCGAGGGTTCAAACCTAGGGGCTTAGGAAAATTTTATAGTACCTAGTTTAGTAGAAATTGAGGTCCTGGAGGCTAGTTTTGTTCCATAGGTATTTTGTTTCTAATTGGAAGTTGATAGATATCCATGGCCTTTGTGACTAGTTTTATCATCGAGGCTCGAGGTTAAGGATCGTGCTCGGAATCAATTCACCTTCTCCGCTCAGAATCAAAGGTAAGAAAACTGCCCCCTTTTATGTGGATAAGTTTGGACTAAGAGTTCCCTATATTTGTATGCAATATTGTATGATGGTATTATGCCATATGAGTTTGAAATAAACAGTGTAAGAGTGTCAGAATTAATATTGGCGCACAAGGACGTGGCTCGGCCACTAGTAGCTAAGGTTAAATAAATAACAATGAGCTTGGCCTAAGCAAGCCAGAGTAGTGGGTTGAACACTGGGCTCGTCCTAAGTGAGCCAAAGACAGTGTCTTAAACAGAGGGTGCGACCTAAGGGTGTCATCCCTGTATATTGTATGATATGTTTAACGTTGTTAATTTTATGAAAATGACATGCTGAATACATGGATAATAGATTGTTGGTTTGTCAACTATTATCACTGACTATGTGAATACTATGGACTGCTGAGTATTTGGTGATGTTTTATTAATTATTGATTATCGTTATTTGTTATGCTATCATTTTATGGTTTTCTTTATGGGCCTCGGCTCCGAGTGCTACGTGGTGCATTTAAAGGCAAAGGTATGATGGATCAATAATCAGGATCTTCTACAACTGACCCTTAATCTAACATATCTTTATCTATCTCTTCATAATCATCATTATCTTGAGCCTCAATATTCCTTAAGGAAGATTCATAAAGACTCTATGTTTTTGCTTATTACTGAATTGAAATTCCAACTTAGAGGTGAACCTAAGTATGAGAAAATAATATCTCATGGCTACCATTAAATCATCTTCATCATATATAGTGTCCCGTATTTCTTCTATAGTTGAAATTACAGAAGGAAAATCTTTAAAAATCCTAATTACTAAGACATATTGCTCCGTAGCTCTCAACATAATTTGCTTAGTAGTTTGAAGACGAACTATCTCCTTGAGCAATAAGATTAATCTCTGAGTGATTCTTTCTAACTCTCATACTGTATTCCTTGGCTCTCTAGTCCTTTTCAATGCCTTAATGGCTAGGATATCCTCACAGGTCAAGGCTTCATCCATTCTTAACTGAAAACATAAGGGCTAAAACTTTAGCTATAAACATAAACATAATAACTACAACAGAAACACTTACATTGGCGGTTACATTCGAAGCTTGTGCATGTATATCAAGGAGAACTTCATGCATATAAATTGTTGCTCTGATACCAACTGTAATGCCCCGACTATTTATAGGACCTCGGACCATTAAAACTACTAGACATAGCTACTAATTTTATACAAACATATGAAATAACATAACTTTATTTAAAACCCAAAATATTGTATCTAATACAAAATAATGTATGAATATAAAATATGGTATGGGATCCCATTGTTATAAAACATAAAACATAAACTTTAACTGTTTAAATACTAATTGTGAAATTAAATTAAATAACGTCATCCTCGATCATCACGCAATCCATTCAATCCATTCATCCACAACACAAAAGCCAAGCTGCCAAGAATCTTTTCACCTTCCATATTCATTTTCCTGCATCAAACTAAAAATAAAGGAATAAGCCTAATGCCCAGCAAGGAAAATCTACTAAAACATATATGTCATATACATAAAACATAAGACCATATCATAAAACATATGACTATAAAAACGTATATCATATAGGACTACAATATTAATAGCCATTAACTCATTAACATGGCATGTGATAAACCATCTAGGTCTCTGTCTACTAGTCGAGGTAGGTTAGATCACATGGTAGTATATGATAACCCATCTAGGTCCTCTGTCTACTAATCGAGGTAGGGTAAATCATAACTCTAAACCATGAAAAAGATAAAAATCTTGGGGCTTGCATCTAAGCAAGTCATATGCTCAAGCGACTATAAAACATATTCTTGGGGCTTGTTATCTAAAGAAGTCATATGCCCAAGGACTATAAGACATATTATATATATACATATCATAGCATAAAACATATTATAACATAAACATATAAACACATATAATCTATCTTATTTTCCTTACAACAAACCGGGATATTTGAGAACAAGAACGGAATTAGAACACTCTTAAAAACCAACAGCACAAACCATGAGTATTTCTAAAGAAAGGAGATGAAAAAGAGTACTAAACAATCAAGAAGAAACTTAGCGAAAAGAACCTTAAATTTCAAGAAACTTAAATACCTAATCAAGAATCATAAACAAGAGTTAGGATCTGAAAGAAAATAAAAGAAAACTAAAGAACCATAGAGAACTAAACTTAAGGATAGGGATACCATGAATGATCTTATGACTTGATCTAAACCTCAATACCGAAATATCAATATATCTCACTTTCCAAGTGTTTAGAAAAGCTCAGAATGATAATGCTTTTAACCCAAAAACCCAAGTGTTTCTCTCTATAGTAACCTTAGGAACTTGGAGGCTCTGAAGAATGAAGAAAATGGCTGACTACTAGGTTCCATTTATAGAGTTCAAGGAGTGAAACTAACCCCTTTTAATTTGAATAAATAAATGAATTTAAAAAGAAAAAGATTTGAATTTTTGTTCAACAGATGCCCAAAACTCAGTCAAAATCGTTCAAAGGCAGGTCCATGTGGTTAAGGCTGTTTTTAAATTAAAAATCCTCAAGATTAAAAAATAAAGCACTAGTAGCGATATATCACCTAGACCATTTTCTTGAGCCCGTTTGACCATTCATACGAAGTCAACGTGTTTTCTGTATCTTACATTGGCAATATATCGGCCTACAGCTGCAATATATCTACATACGTTGATATATCAAACACATATTTGCACTTTTTCAGCATATTTTGAATTGATAAAAAAGCATTGACTGAGTCTAAACGTGATCCTAACAGTTTCTAGAAGTTTCTAGAGCTTCTAGATCTTTCTTTTAATTAAACTATTCATCAAAAGTACTTAAATCCTTAATAATCATAATTATAATAAGTGTCACAATGTTAATAATTCTATCTAAACCTGAGGTTATAATGAATAATATTTCTAGGACCAGCTATATTAATCAAACCTTATGTTATAATTAATATCTCAAAACTATAGGTTAAACTTATAAAATCCATAACTGTTGTTATGAGTTTTCAACTAAGTCCCAACTTGATCCAAAATCCACAGAATCTAGCATACTACAAACTACTACTGTGTACTACTACTATCTAGCTAAGTAAAAATTCTAGGACACTACGATTCTCCTCTACTTAAAATAATTTTGTCCCCGAAATTTACTTACCAAACAATTCCGGATACCGTGCTATCATGTCTCCCTCCAACTCCCACGTTGCCTCCTGTTCAGAACTATTACTCCATAGGACCTTGATTATCGGAATACTCTTAGACCATAATTCCTTCATCCCTCTATCTAGGATGATAACTTTTCATTCCTCGTAACTCAAGTCTTTCTGGAGTGCTATCGTATCGTACTTGAGGATGTGAGATGGGTCTAACACATATCTACGTAGCATCAAGATGTGGAACACATTGTGGCTATTTTCTAGAGCTGGCGGTAGGGCTAATCTATATGCAATTATTCCCACCTTGTCCAATATCTCAAAAAGACCTATATACTGGGGACTAAGCTTGCCTTTCTTCCCAAAACGCTTCACACCTTTCATAGGAGATATCTTTAAGAAGAATTGATCTCCGACCTTGAATTCCACATCACGTCGCTTGGCATCCGCATAACTTTTCTGACGGCTCTGAGCCACGAGCATACACTTTATAATCAATGCTACTACATCCTGAGCTTCTCTAATAGCTTCGGGTTCAAGAAGTTTCCTTTCTCCTACCTCGTCCCAATGTTACGGCGATCGACACCTCTTTCCATAAAGTAACTCATAGGGTGCCATTCCGATCATTGACTGGTAGCTATTATGGTATGAGAACTCAATGAGTGGCAAATACTTACTCCACGATCCTCCGAAATCGTGTACACAAGTGTGCAACATATCCTCTAAAATCTGTATGGTATGCTCAGACTGACCATTAGTCGGAGGATGAAATCTGTACTAAGACTTAACTTGGTACCCATGGCTTGCTGCAAGCTTCCCTAAAATCTTGATGTAAACATTAATCCTCTATTGGATATTATGGTCTTAGGGATTCCATGCAGTCTTAATATTTCTCAGACATAAAGGTCTGCGTACTGGTCCCTTGTGTACATAGTCTTGACAGGCAGGAAGTGAGCTGACTTGGTTAGTCCATCTACTACTACCTAAGCTGAGTCGTGCAGCTTATTTGTTCGTGGCAATCCTGTCACAAAGTCCATGGCCATATCTTCCCACTTCCATTCTAGAATACTAAGCGGTTGCAATAAGCCTGTAGGTCGCTAATGTTCTACTTTCACTTGCTGGCATACTAAGCATTTAGACACATGTTTTGCTACGTCTTTCTTCATCCCCGACCACCAATACAATGCCTTAAGGTCGCGAGTCATCTTGGTTAACCCTGGGTGAACTGAGTATGGGGTATTTTGCGCTTCTTCTAAAATCTTCATCTTAATCCCATGATCATTCGACACGCATACCTGGTCCTTATATCTCAAGAACCCCTGTCCTGATATAGAAAAATATATGGCCTTGCCTTCTTTATCTGTAGCTATGTAAGATACTAATGTGTCATCATGCACTTGTCTGATCCGTATATCTTCTAATAGACTATACTAGATGGATAAGTTAGCCAGTTGACCAATGAGTGCTTCTATTCTTGCATTGATCATCTCTTGCTGAAGCAGATTTTCTATTGCGATTAACGCTGCTAGATTTCCATAACTCTTCCTGCTTAGCGCATCAGCAACTACATTTTCTTTTCCTGGGTGGTATAGGATTTCACAGTCATAATCCTTTACTAATTCTAACCACCTACACTGCCTCATCTTGAGCTCCTTTTGTGTGAAGAAATACTTTAAGCTCTTATGGTCCGTATAAATCTCACACCGTTCTCCATAAAGATAATGGCGCCAGATTTTTAATGCAAAGACCACCACTGCCAACCCCATATCATGCGTTGCATAGCGTTGCTTGTAGTCCTTCAGCTGCCTTGAGGCATAGGCTATTACTTTTTAATTTTGCATCAGCACACAACCCAAACCTTGCTTCGACGCATCACAATAGATCACAAACTTGTCGATGGGTGTCGGTACACATAGTACTGGTGCTGAGCATAGCTTATCCTTAAGCAACTGGTAGCTCTCTTCACATCTGTCTGTCCAGTTAAACTTTTGTTGTTTCCGGATCAAGTTGGTAAGTGGAGTGGCTATCTTAGAAAAGCCTTCTAAAAACCTCCGATAATAGCCTGCTAGCCCAAGAAAACTTCTAACCTCTGACACATTCTTAGGTCCTTGCCAATCCTTCACAGCCTCTACCTTAGTTGGGTCTACAGCAACTCCATCATTGGATACTATGTGGCCGAGGAACGCTACTTATGAAAGCCAAAATTCTCAATTCTTGAACTTGGCGTAAAGTTGATGCTCTTTCAGTCACAACATGGATATTCTTAAATGTTCCTCATGCTCGACGTCGTCCTTTGAGTACACCAAAATATCATCGATGAACACCATGACGAATTTTTCCAAGTAATCCTTGAAGACCTGATTCATTAAATCCATAAATGTGGCTGGTGCATTTGTATGACAAAAAGACATAACTAGAAACTCATAATGTCCATATCAAGTTCTAAAAGCTATCTTGGGAATATCCTCTTCCCGTACCTTGAGCTGGTGATACTCGGACTGTAAATCAATCTTAGAAAACACGGTTGCTCCTCAGAGTTGATCAAACAAGTCGTCGATCTGGGGTAACGAGTATTTGTTCTTAATTGTCACCTTGTTCAGCTCACGGTAATCTATACACATCTGCATGCTTCCATCCTTCTTCTTCACAGATAGAACCGGGGCTCCCCATGGCGAGTGGCTTGGTCTAATGAAACCCAAGTCTAAGAGTTCTTGTAGCTGCATCTTTAACTCCTTGAGCTCGGTTGGTACCATTCGATATTATGCCTTTGAGATAGGCTCGGTTCCTAGTACTAGTTCGATTGTGAAGTCAATTTCCCGAGTCGGCGACAATCCTGGTAAGTCGTCAGGAAATACTTCTGAGAATTCTTTTATGATACGGACGTCTTCAACCTTTAGTGGTGTTTCCCTTACCACATCCGCGACGTTTCCTAAGAATGTGTGACATCCTTTCTCTAGGAATCTGTGAGCTTTGAGAGATGAAATAAGTGACGTACATAGTCCTGAAACCTTTCCCATAAAACATAGTTTCTGACCGTCAGGAGTCGCGAACATTACTTACTTGTGTCTACAGTCGATGGTTGCGCCATGCCTTGCTAGCCAATCCATGCCCAATATTACGTCAAAGTCTTTGATCTCTAGTTCAATCAAGTCTCCTTCTAGTTCTACGTCCTTAATTTTGATCGGTACGCCCTGTACTATCAGTGATGATAAGACTACTTCGCCCGAAGGCAATTCTATCACAAACCTAGTTCTAAATCTTTCACAAGGTTTGTCTAATTTCTATATCATTCCTAACGAGATATATTACTGTGTTTCTCCCGAATCAAATAATATTGAACATATATTATCGAGGATAGGAATCTAACCTGTGACCACTTTGTTACTAGCTTCAGCTTCTACCTGGGTCAAGGCAAAAGCTCTGGCAGGAACCATCTTGTTGTCCCTTTTCTCTTCTTGCTTGAGCTGTGGACATTCTTTCTTCCGATGACCTTCCTGACCACAATTGTAACTTCCCTTGGTGTTTGCACGGTGCTCACAAGGATGTTTCTTTTGGCATTTGGAGCACTGTGGGTATTCTACATAACCCTACATATTGCCTCCATTTTTTGTCTGTGATCTTTTGTCATTGTTGGATTGCTTATTGTTAGGATGCCTTCTCTTCTGGCCATTATTGTTGCTATGTCGATGGTTGTTGTTGTGGTTCCGACCGTTCTAAGGTTGATTCTATTGCTTAGGTTCAGGCTTACTCGCCTCCTCCTTACTAACATTCGCCTGAAGCCTTTCTACTCCTATAGCCATTTCTAGAGCATCGACATAAGTAGTGGTTCCAGGATTTGCTAGCTCGACTCCTAGCTCAATCTTTGGTCTGAGTCCTCTAACAAACTTGGTGACACTCAAAAAGTCGGTTGGAACCAACTCTGGTGAAAATTTGGCTAGTCGGCCGAACTGTCAAGCATACTCTACTACCGTTAAGTTTCCCTGCTTCAGACTGGTGAACTCTTCTACCCTTATAGCGATGACTGCTGAGTTGTAATATTTCTTATGGAATAGATCCACAAATCTAGTCCATGTCATGGTGGCGACATCATGAGTCTGTTGTACTAAATCTCACCATATTCTAGCATCCTTCTTTAGAAGAGACGAAATGCAGGATATGCGTTCCGCGTTACTGAGGTTCATGTGTGCTAGGATCGGCTCTACATTCCTGAGCCATTCTTCCTCCTTGAAGAGGTCTGTTGTCCCTTCAAAGTTTGGAGCATGTTGCTTATGAAACCGCTCGTAGATTGGCTCCATGTACTGAGCTGGGTAAGGCGCATAGTTCACCATTGGCCATCCCCCATATAGACCTACTTGTTGGGGTGCTTGAGCCATTTGATGAGGCTGCAGATGCGGCTGAGGCTGAGTTTTAGTCTGTGGTTGTGGCTGAGCCTGTTGTCGTTGTTGCTACAGCAACTCTTCCACTTGTTGTCATTGCCTGACAATTTATGTGGTGTTGTCAACCAGAGGCGGCGGCGCACTTCTGTTAGCAGCAGCATTGGTAGCATGTGCTCTCCTTCTTCTAACTAGAAAGGCTTCATTAGTCTCGTGGGTGGCGCTGGAGGATTTGGTGTTCATGCGTTCAGACCTTTTGAGCGACATCTTCAGCAAAGTTCTAACAGTCGAGAAAAACATGTTAGAACTTACCCTAATAGGCTATAAGGCAGAAACTTAATCTAAGCAAAAATAACTCGGACGTATTAGTTATGATTTCTTATGAAAGAATTATGCAAGCCTTCTTTATAATTATGGTGTGCTTCTATACTTAGAAAAATAAGCCATATTTATGATTTTCTAGGTCTGTTTCTAAGCATCCTATATGACTTAATTCTCAGGCTCGAAACTCATCGTTGGTCGAAAGTTAACCATATTGAGGGAGGGCTGGGATCAGTAAAATCGTTCCCACTGCTATGGCCCCCTAACTCTCAATATAGAACCTGGTCCATTGATTTGTATCCACCCTCACCGAACTTGGTCATTATTTATTATGATTGTAAAAAAAATCAAACTCATACATGTTATAAAAAGTAACAATAATATTCATTTGGAAAAATGTTTTCACTAAGTACAATCATAAATGCAAAGATAATAAATAAATAAACTAACATAACTAGGGTGAATCAAAAAATCAGGATCTTCTACATCTGACCCTTCATCTAACATATCTTCATCTATCTCTTCATACTCATCATTATCTTGAGCCTCAAAATTTGCTCTGGGAAGATTCATAAAGATTCTATGTTTCTGCTCATTAGTGAATTGAAATTCCAACTTAGAGGTGAACCTAAGTATGAGAAAAAAATATCTCATGGCTACCGATAAATCATCTTCATCATCTATAGTCTCCCACATTTCTTCTAAAGTTGAAATTACAGAAGGAAAATCTTTAAAATGCCTAATTACTAAGACATATTGCTCCGTAGCTCTCATCATAATTTGCTTAGTAGTTTGAACACACTACAATTACTATGAAATATTGAACCAAAATCCACGGAATCTAACATACTACAAACTACTACTAATTACTGCTACTATCTAGCTAAGTAAAAATTCTGGGACACTACAATTACTATGAAATAGCTGAAGCTGCGAAGTCTAATGAGTTTATGAACTGGATTGAGAATGGTAAGACAATGAGAGAATATGTCAATAAGTTGGTGGGTTGGTTAATTCGCTTTGGAAGTTGATACAAGTGGATGTAGCCGAAAATGATGACTTATTTAAGGATTAAAGTCTGGGATGGGCCACAGCATTAGGGCCACTCCAGTGATGAGATCTTCTTCTGTACTTGGGGAGCAAGGAGGGCCATGTTATTTAAGATATACGGAATGAGGTAGAGAGCGTGAATGATGTAGAGCAAGAGATGCAAACGACAGTATTCCCATTGGTGGAAATTAGTAAGGTCAAATTCTCAATAACCGGAATAGAAGGACCCCTGACAGTTCTATGGCTCCTTGTTTTGACAAGAAGTGGTCTAATTTACAGATTAACCGTCAAGGCGGTGATGAGACCTAGTTAAGTCATTTAATATGCACCGGAAGCAGGAGACGCCATCTGGAAAGGGCACGTTCTCTATATGGAATGGTTCAGTATGTCAGGTTGAACTATGTATTGTTTAGGATTAGAGAATGGAAGGTTGGAATGCCTTGTTACATTCGAAGCCTGAGGCTAACTCCTCGAAGGTGACCAGTTGACTTGATATCTCACATGTTAGTTATATAATGAGTTGAAAGAAGTCAGTGTTGCGCATCTCTCAGGAGAGGTTTAGATATGAAGTTTATGTCTCAAAGATATTGTACGAGGGGGCTAGAGATAGTGGTTCTTCTTGAGATGATGGTTTGTGCCTTGCGGGAGGTGAAAGAATGGGAACATGGCCGGTACACATTAAAACATTAAGTTAACGATGAATGCATGGTGTAAGGGATTTGAGCGCTCGGTCATTCGTAAGAAAGATAACCCTGACACCAAGGTTCAATGAGACCTAATTGGTGATTCATATTAGAAATCCTTGACTATACAAGGATAAAATTTAATTGAAAGCAGACGTCTTACTTGCGAAGATTTGAGTCAATTGGATAGAACGCCACAGATTATATTAAGGCCAGACAGGGTATCAATTGAGATTGGTATAGTATCTGTGATTGGTTATGGGCAGATATATATTTCTTTGGACAATGGAATTCAGAAAGAGAATCTTGTAAAAATGGCGAAGAACCCTACTACTATAGTATGAGTTAAGATATTAAGATCGGATGAGTGATATGATGAAATCTAGTGTGGAGAAGGGGATCCGAAGTGAATATCGTACTAATTTCTTAATTTTATGATAGACAAGAAGTTTAAATGGATGATAAGGTTTAAAATTTACATATTGAGAGGTAAAATTGGATAAGGGTGGAATATAAGAGTGGATCGTATTACACTACAAGTAAAATGATTGGACATGGAAGGTTGCAACTCAGTAGATTGAGTTTACATACTTTGGTTAATGTGGTCTGGTAACGAGGCATGGTAATTGATAATGCCGGGTTGAGACCCTTTAATTTTCCATGTTCTAGAAAGAAATTAGTGAATGAAGGGAATAAGATTGGAACTTGGAATTGGTTGTTGCCTACAGATAGAATGGAAATCTTAAGAATTAATGGTGGCTCTAAGGAATCATGCATTGAATGTGAAAATGTTTGGGCTATTAAGTAAAGTATATTCCCTTGATGAAATAGTTACAGTGATGAATGCTGGATTACAGCTAAGGTGACACGACATAAGATATGGTGAGATCGAAAGCAAGAGGTACTGGTTCTAAGTAAAGAAGTAAATGGTAGTGGTTATTATGGTTCAGCATTTATTCGGGGGAAAACCAATAGTTAGAGTTATTAAGGCAGAAGTACATGCCTATCTCAAAGGACATAAGAGTTCACAATTTGTGAACTTTGTAACACGAAGTTCCAGGAGGGGAGATTCGTATTTCTCCAAGTATTGCAGACAAGAAAGAGTATGATATTCTGGGAAAGAAATGGGAGTTTTGGCTCCCGATTTAATAAGAGTTCTAAGCTCGTACCAAGGATTAGGCCGAGGGCCTACAACCTAGCCTTACCCTGGTATGGGTGATGGCTTATGAGTTTTACTGGGATCAATGACAAAACAGAAAAATGATCGTTGATGTGATAAACAGATCCTGGGATTTCAGCAAAGTTGTTGTGCAAAAAAAAAAAAGGGTTAATCAAATTATAGTCATAAGATAAGATCTTATGGAACAAGATTGTCACTCTAGTAAGAGTGTTACTAATGGATAAAAAGTAAAGAATTGGGCTCTGGCATTATGGTCAGAGGTATGAGATTTATCACCTGATGTGTTCGAATAAATTTTGAGGACGAAATTATAATAAGGAGGGGATAGTTGTAACGACCCAAAATTACTAATAAGGCTTAAGGGCCTTGATTAGTGTGTCGGGAAGACATAATTGGTATTTATGTGAATTAATGATAAAATTCATGAATTATGTGACAAGCCTGGTTTTACTATTATGTGAAAATGATTAAATGCATGTTTATGAATATTAAATATGCGTGTGGGCCCTGTTTGGCTTGTAAGGGCATATTTGTAAGTTTGGCCCGTTGAGGGCATAAATGTAAATATATGTGATAAATTGTTGAGACCACATTATTATGTGGATATTTTTTCAGCATATGGCTCGAGAGGGTAATGACAAGAGGATTGGTGAAATAGTCACGATGGGGATTTATACCCGGCTCAGGGGAGCCTGGGGGTATTTTCGGGAATTTAGAAAATATATCGAGGATTATTAGACATTTGGGTAAATAATTGGTGATTAACTGGATGACGGGATTTAATTGGTAAATATTAGGAACACTTGAAGAATTACTCGGAATTGGGAATAAATGACTATTATGCCCCTAGATTGAGTTAAAGGTTAATGTTATTTGGGAGGGCAAAGAGGTCTTTTCCAAAAACTAAAGAAATGCACAGTTTTATTAGGAAAAAAAAGAGAAGATTATAGAATAATCTAACGAAAGAAATAAGGGAAAAGGATTCAGCTCACTCTCTCTCCCTCACGATTTCTCCCTCTCATATTTGGTGTGTGATATCTTTGGGGCTGTTGAAGTGGCTGAAGCTTGGAGTTTTAGACAGAAAGTTAAGGAGATTCAAGTTGGAATTGGAGTTGGAATTTAGAAGAAAAGTTAGACAATTGTGGTGGATTAGAGTGAAGGTTTCTACTGAAAGTTGGGTCTTCATTTGAGGTAAGACTTTTAGCTTTCAATTCTTGTTTTTGTGCTGGGTTGTCTAGATAAAGTTTGGAGTCATGAACTTGAACTAGATGATGGATTTAGACCAGGTTCTTGGGATGTTTATAGCCGATGAATTGGATTTGTGACTTCAAACTTATTGCTGAGGTTTTGAGGATTAAGATGGGTGGTTTATTCTAATAATTCGTAGCTTGATTGGTGATTGAATTGGGAAGGTTGTTGGAAAATTCTTGGCTGAGTTTGGGTGTTCTAGGCTGGGAGAAGGAGGAGAAAACCCATGTTTTCTCTAGGTTCACAGGGCACACCGCAACCCAGTCTAGGGACACCGCGGTGCGTATGACCCTTTTGACCGAGGTAGCTCTCTGACTTGGGGGTGCGCCGCGACTTGCCTGGCCATGTCGCGACCTGCCATCCCTTTGGTAGGGGAGATCGCTCTCTGACTTGGGGTAAGTCGCGACCCTCTTGTGAGGTTTGGAATTGGAAGAATTCTAAGTATTATTAAGGCTTGGGGGTTCGAACCTAGGGCCCTGGGACAATTTCTTCTACCCGGCTTAGTAGAAATTGAGGTCCCAGAGGCTAGTTTTGTTCCCTTGGTATTTTGTTTCTAATTGGAAGTTCATAGATATCCATGGCCTTTGTGACTAGGTTTATGGTCGAGGCTAGAGGATAAGGATCGTGCTCGGAATCAACTCACCTTCTCCGCTCAGAATCAAAGGTTAGAAAACTACACCCTTTTATGTGGATAAGTTGGGACTAAGAGTTCCCTATATTTGTATGCAATATTGTATGATGGTATTATGTCATGTGTGTATGAAATAAACGGCCTAAGAGTGCCAGAATTAATATTGGCGCACAAGGACGTGGCTCGGCCACTGGTAGCTGAGGTCAAATAAATAGTAATTGAGCTTTGCCTAAGCGAGCCAGAGTAAGTGGGTTGAACATTGGGCTCGGCCTAAGAGAGTCGAAGATAGTGACTTAAACAGAGGGTGCGGCCTAAGGGCGTCGACCCTGAATATTGTATGATATGTTTACTGTGGTTAATATGATGACTATGACATGTTGAATACTTGGATAATAGATTGTTGATTTGTCAACAGTTATCACTAATTTGTGAATACTATGGACTGCTGAGTATTTGGTGATGTTTTATGAATTACTGATTATCGTTATTTGTTATACTATGATTTTATGGTTTTCTCGCTGAGCCTCGGCTCACGAGTGCTACGTGGTGCAGGTAAAGGAAAATGTATGATGGATCAATCATGAGTTGGAGATCTCTGGACGCGAGGTGTACATTGTCAACTACTCGACCGCCACGGTCGAGAGATTATACAGGGACGGAAACCTAAAATGTGTACTTTTCCATTTGAGTGGCCTTAATTTTTCATAACTTTTGGAAATTTTGTAAATATGTTCATTAAACCCTGTTTTTGGGATCCCATGTACTAAACGTTCATTTTAATGAAAATTATCCACTTATGACCAAAATCTTTTAAACCTAACTTGTTTATGACTTTAGGATCACATTTTCATTTGAATGATTTGACTAGCAGGTCCTGTACTATTTTAAACACACAGTGTAACGGTCTTGGTTATCCAGGGCGTTACACAGCGCTACCCAGCGAACTCAGTTTTCCAACAATTTCCCATGAGCCAAATCTCTCCAAATTAATCCCAAAGTCGTACCAAAGTCCCAATTAAGCCTATGACTCTCAATAACACATCATAGACAATATATAAGACCCATAAACCAAACCAAAACCTCACCACAACTCAAAATTCAATCCTTGAGTTCCAAAACTCAAGGAATCTTAAAACCAACCAGAAAAATAACAGCAAAACATAGGTTAAACCGTACCTCAGTTGCGTAATTGGACCGCTAAGCTGCTCCTAATCCAATCTTAGCTCCAAGTCTCAATTCCAAGCTAAAACTCCTCCGAAAATTCAGAGAATTCAAACAACTAAGGGAGAGAGAGAGAGAGAGAGAGAGAGAAACGTGAGGGAGAAGGAGAGTTGAGTGTTTTTGTTGGTTTTTCCTTAGTTTCTAAAAGTCTCTAGTAGACTAGGCTATTCCCAAGGACCAAAATGACTAAAACGCCTCTGCTTATTCCTTTGCTTAGTTCTTTAATGCCCTAATGGGCAAATTGGTCATTTTGCCACCATTTCCCGCTAATCTCAATTAACACTTCATAATTTCCCAACTTATCGCCAAATAACTTCCCATTTCCCGATAAAGCCCGGTAATGTACTACATTACCAAAATACCGAAAGGCTCACTTCTAGGCAGGTATTAGACCTCGTTGAGACTAAACCGCTAACTTGCTCTCTAAGATTGCCTCATGCTAAATAACTCAAATATATCCACATAATAATGTGGTATCAATCACAAACACACATATATTTACAATTATACTCTCAACAGGTCAAAATTACAAAAATATTCTTCTAATAAGAAACGGGCCCACATGCATGTTTACTACACTTAAACATGCAACATAGTCAGATCATAATATAACTCACCTAATTCACATTATCATGAATCTAAACACATAAACACGTAGTTAATCCAATTATTTCCCTCCTGGCTCCCTAATCAAGACACTAAGTCTAATTAGGGAATTTGGGATGTTACATCTATGGCCGATAAAATCTCCACTGCATGATATGTTGTGAAAACTCATTGGCATTGATTGTAATGTGCCTCATTAATGAACATGAAAAACAACTTATTCTCACTTAGGAGAAAATCAACAATCCCATCATGTTTAAATAATAAGATTGACTAGTTTATAACCAAACAGGCTTAAGGGATGAAAAATGATCCCAAAGTACAAGGTACATGAGGATAGGTACGTACAAATCTGAGAATAGTCGTGGTATGAACCGAACAAATGCACCAGAAAAGTTGGTGACACTATAACTGTTGACGGTAAGAACTCATCAACGATTAAAGGTTAGAAAACTCAGATTTTTATACTAATGATAGCTTAGAATCAGATGGAAAGACCTTGAATCAACGGAAAAACCAGAGCTACAATGGAACAAGGATCATATATTTCTTAAACGTCTCTTCATACAATCAGTCTTCCAACCCCTTAACCTGAGGGGTCGAAACCTATTTATAGGTGGGCTCTATTGGCCCCCTGATACAAGTAGGTCCCAGGGGATGTGTACGTATATAGGTACAGGGTCAGGGTAGTGGCTCAAGACATAGTGGTGTCTACCCTGACAATGCCCAAGTAGTGGTGCTTGACATCGTATTGTGGACTTTGGAATATTGTCGGGGGTGCTCAGGTAGTGCCTCCACTCTCCGCAAAAGTTCGTACCGCCACTACTCATCAGACGCAGGTGGCAGGACCACGCCTCTGACCCCTTCATGATCATACATCATACGGGGGCGAGGCATGGTTGCACCCTCACTCACATAACGAGGCCACAGGCATGATCAGGCGAGAGTGAGGCGCGATGCCTTGCGCGGACATGGCGCACGGGAAGCATCCGAGGTCCCTCGCATAGCGAGGGTGGCACACGCATGGCCTGCTGGCCAACGACCCTCGCATAGCGAGGGTGGCGTGCGCATGGGCTGCTTGCCAATGACCCTCGCATAGCGCGGGTGATTTTCCTAGCCTAACGCCTCCAATGCCAAGTAAAGCCCGTGCCTCTTCGTCCCACTAGCATGTGTCCCTTGTATCTTTGGGGCGCCTCCTAATGTAGAGGTTCACTTGGATGGAATTCACAAGGGAAGGATTCCTATATTCACAATAACCACGTTCTTCATATGTGTTAGGGTACTAGTTTGAACCCTTGTGACTACTAAAAGAGCCATTATAGCTCACCTATAAATAGGAACTTAACCCATCAGCAAGGAGGTTGAATAATTGTTGTAACATCACACTAAAAAGAAATATGCACACTTTTCTCCATTGTTGTTCTCTATCATTGTTCTGAAATATTTTCTATCAAGTTCTTTTATTTCTTACTTCTTCATTTTTTTACTATAACATAGCTGACGAGTTCTCACCGTCAATAGTTTTGCACCATTTGTGGGAATAGTAAGTGTTAAATCGTTGTATGTAACTCCCTAGATAACCAAGAACGTTAAACTGTGCATTTAAAATAGTGCAAGACTTGCTAATCAATTCATTTAAATGAAAATGTGATCCTAAAGTCATAAACACGTTAGGTTGAAAAGATTTTGGTCATAAACGGATAATTTTCATTAAAATAAATGTTTAATACATGGGATCCAAAAAACAGTGTTTAAAGAACATATTTACAAAATTTCCAAAAGTTACAAAAAATTGAGGCCACTCTAATGGAAAAATACACCTCGCCCCTATACAAACCCTTAACCGTGGCGGCCGAGCAGCTAACAATGTACACCTCGCCCCCAGAGCTCTCCAACTCATGGTTGATCCATCTTACCCTTGCCTTTACTTGCACCACGTAGCACCCGTGAGCCAAGGCTCGGCAAGAAAACCTTATAACAGAGCATACTCAATAATCAATAATTAGATAATTCATAAATCATCAATCAGATACTCAGCAGACCACATTGTTCACATAATCAGTGATATCAATCTGCAAACCAATAATCATTCATCTAGGTAATAAACATGCCATAATCATTAGATTAATAATAGTAAACATATCGTACAATATCCAGGGTCGATGCCCTTAGGCCGCACCCTCTATTTATCCCACTGACTCCGGCTCACTTAGACCAAGCTCAGTGATAATATAATTAACCTCAGCTACCAGTGGCCAAGCTGCGTCTTGAGCGCAAATAATGACTCTGGCTCTCTTAGAATGTTTATCACATGTCCCCATGGCATAATACCATCTTATGACATCACATACAAGTATAGGGAGCTCTTAGTCCCAACATAACCACATAACCGGGTGCAGTTTCTTATCTTTGATTCTAAGAACTTTGGTTAATAGAAACGATCCTCGAGCACGATCCTATCCGAGCCCTAGCGTACACCTACTCACAACCGCAAAGTAGAACCATCATTAAATCTTAATTCCGTAACCCAACTTCAGGACCAATCCCAAGCCCTTGGGAGGCCCAAATCCACCAAACGGGGTGGTGGAATCGACCCTCGAGCCTCCAAATAAAAACCTTAAGAAAAATACCCAAAACCCATTTCTGGAGGCAGGGTAGCGCTACAACGCCACAAGGTGGGCGCTACATCGCTACAAGCAGAGACAAACACCCCCCAAGAAAACAGGCATAGCGATGTAGCGCTCTAATGCTAGCGCTACAATGCTACAAGCAGTACTACCAACCCTCTAAGTTTTTCCCTCGAATTTCCCCAAGCCAAAGCTCCATAAATGCCCTCCAAACCTCAACCACACTTCAAATAAAGCCTACCATTCACTAAATCTCATCCAACATGGCCCAAAAACATCAAACTTGGCCACATGCACACTCAAACACAGAAAATCAAGATTGAGCTTGAAGCTCAAGAGCTTAACAAGAAAACCCAAAAATTCAACACTTCAAAGCCAAAAATTGTTACCTTTAATGGGAGAATTCGATCCTAGGTTGCCTTCTATGCCCTTCCAGCCTTTAGTTCCTCAACTCCCCAAGCTCAAGTCCTTAGTTTCCATCCATAATCCAAAATCAGAATTCAACCTCAACAAACCCAGAAAAAAATTAAGTTAAAACCTTTAAAGCTTACCTTAATTAGCTCCTATTTCCAGGTAAGCTTCTCAGCCACTTCCAAGGATCAAAGTCCCCAAGACCTAGCCTAACCTCCCTGAGTTCCCAGCTTCAAATTCACAAGAGAGGGAGAGAGAAGCAACAATTCGAGAGTGAGAGAGATATATAGGTTTGATACTCTACTTCCTTCCTTTCCTTTTCTTTCCTTCTTTTTCTATTAGTTTCTACAACTTCCACTAAAAACAGCATATATAACAAGTATATCTCCTAATAGGCAAAAGACTTTTTTACCCTCCCATTTAAATCCAAGTATTTTAGTCATTCTAGGGACATTTTGGTCATTTGTTCCTAATTCCCGCTAACTCCTCAAGTATTCCCAATATTTACCACTTAAATCTCGTCATCCAATTATTCACCAATTATTTTCCCCAATGTGTAATAATCCTCAATATAATTTCTAAGTTCCCAAAAATACCCCCAGGTTCCCCCGAGCCGAGTATAAATCCCAGCCGTGACTATTTCACCAAACTGCTCACTAGGATCGCTTCGAGCCACAAGCTACAAATATATCTACATAATAATGTGGTCTCAAAAATTTATCACATATATTTACATTTATGCCCTCAACGGGCCAAAATTACAAATATGTCGTTACAAGCTAAACATGGCCCACATGCATATCTAGTACTCATAAACATGCATTTAATCATATCCATATAATCATGCATTTTATCATTAATTCACATAAATACCAATTATGCCCTCCCGATACACTAATCAAGGCCCTTAAGCCTTATTAGTAATTTTGGGTCGTTACAACTATCCCCTCCTTATTACAATTTCGTCCTCGAAATTTATTCTAACACATCAGGTGATAAATCTCATACCTTTGACCATAATACCAGAGCCCAATTCTTTACCTTATTAGTTAGTAACACTCTTACTAGAGTGACAATCTTGTTCCATAAAATCTTATCTTATGACTATAATTTCATTAACCCTTTCTTGCGCCACAACTTTGCTGAAACCCCAGGGTCTGCTTATCTCATCAGCGATCATTTTTCTGTTTTGTCATTAATGCCAGTAAAACTCATAAGCCATCACCCATACCAAGGCAAGGTTAGCTTGTAGGCCCTCTTCCTAATCCTTGGTACGATCTCAGAACTCTTATTAAATCGGGGACCAAAACTTCCCTTTCTTTCCCAGAATAACATACTATTTTATGTCTGCAATACTTGGAGAAATACAAATCTCTCGTCCTGAAACTTCGTGTTCCAAAGTTTACAACTTGTGAACTCTTATGTCCTTTCAGATAGCTAGATACTTCTGCCCTAATAATTCTAACAACTTCATTGGTTTCCCCCCGAACCAATACGGAACCAAGATGCTCACCATCTTTCATTTCTTTACTTAAAACCAATACCTCTTACTTTCTATCTTACCATTTCTTATGTTGTGCTACCCTTGCCATAATCCAACATTCATCGTCGTGACTATTTCATCATTAGACTATACTTTCCTTAATATCCCAAACATTTGCACACTCAATGTATGATTCCCTGGAACCACAATTAATTTTTCAGATTGCCATTCTATCTGTAGACAACCACCAATTCCAGGTTTCAATCTTATTCCCTTCGTTCTCTAATTTCTTTTCAGAACTTGGAACAATGAAGGGTCTCAACTCGGTACTACCGAGTATCCCGCCACGTCACTCGTTCACACGAACCAAAATGTGTTAACTCCATCTGCTGAGTTGCAACCTCCCATCTTCAATCATCTCACTTATGGTCTAATGTGGTTCACTCTTACAATCCACCACTATATCATTTATACCTTCCACTATCCGAGTATTAGATCTTATCATCCTGTTAAACTTCCTGGTTACCATATGCCTTAAAAGGTAGTACAATGTTCATTTAGGACTTCCATCTCTACACCAATTCCATCAAATCACCAATTCCGCCAGATCACTTAAATTTGAGAAACTCAAAAGCCTCTCTTCTACTCATTTCCCTTCTTCTTCTTCTTCTTCTTCTTCTTCTTCTTCTTCTTCTTCTCTCTCTCTTCCACTCTAATCACAACAGAAAAAAAAAAGTCAAACACTTTTCTCTCCATTTTGTCTCAAAATTTCATGCTTTCTCTCTCTCTCTCTCTCTCTCTCTCTCTATGGAAAGGAAGAGCCATCATTGATACTCCTAGGCTCATCTTGAAGAAACAAGTCACAAAAGAGGTAATGTTCATGAAAGTTTCTTTCCTTCTCCCTTCTATTGAACCTAGGGCTCTCTTTTTCCTCTTTGTTTCTATGTATCCACTCTTAAAAAAACTCTTTGATCTTTGATATAGAACCTAGGAGTGTTGCATGCAAGATCCAAGAGCTTCTAGGGCATATTTGGAGCTTTGAACACGAACAAGGTAAGCTTTCGTTAGGGTTTTGAAATCTTAGTGTTTCTTCTCTTTTTCTTCTTTTTATTGAATCAAATCTGATCTTTAAGAGGCATTGGGGAGAAGTTGGAAGTTTGAAAGCATTTGGGAAGCTTAGAGCCAGACCATAGAAGCCAAACTCAAAACTTTAATACAAATTTAAAATCTTGGCTCTTTACCTTAAATCTTTTTAAATGATCCTACCATTTGTGTTTTGGGTAACATTTTGTGTTAAAACAAGTGGGTTGATGATTATTATTGCTTTTATGGCTATTTGTTCTGCATGCATGCAAGTTGTGGTTGTTTGGTAGTGGAAATCCAAAGTTTCCATAGGGTTTTTTGAAGATAGTTTGCTGCCAAAACCGTTACAATAGCTTCCAACTAGTTTTATACGCCTAAATGACCTTGTTTATAAATAGGGGTTTTACGAATGAATTAGATAGGAAGATTACATGATTTTAGCATCTTTAACCATTGAAAAAAGTTTTGTATAACTTAAGTTATGAACATTTTTGTATTTCATGTGCAATCTGAAATGTTAGGCAGTTTTAACACTGAGATTTTGAGCAACGATTTGAATGAGTTCAACTAATTATTTGTGGCTGAAATTTTAATTAAAATTTTTTGGCATGTTAAATATTAAAAAAATAAAACTGTTTTTAAAAATTCACTATATTTTGGGAGTTATAAGTTTTCTAAGTTGGAAGATTAAAACTGGAATTTCTGTCAAATGTGGACAGCTTCAACTAGAGTTTTGAGAAGGAGTTTCACCTTGAAGGAGATCTTCGTTTTTGCTGAAATTTTGTGTAAACATTTTTGTTATATCAAAGTTTAGACCCGTATAGTTTCATAGCAAAAAAGTAATCTATTTAGGAATGGTCTCATCCAAAGTTGGGAATTCCTCATAAAATGGATATTTATCAACACTTACAAAATATTTGGGTTTGCTACAATAATTGGTTATAAAACTTTTTCCACAATTTCATTATAAGTGAATTTTCAATTTAATCATAAACATTATTAAAGAATGTTTTTCTAAATTGTTTATCTTAAGATTTTCTTTAAATTAAGTAAATGCGTCTAATTACCCAGTTTTGGAAAATAACATTTAAAATTTCTTTTCTTTATAATGAGCAAACTACAAGAAAAAGACTCTACAGTGATGACCCGTAGATCAAGAAGTCATTGTTATAGGTCTACAACGATGACATGTCGTCGCCAAAATGGCATCGTTGTAGGTCTGTATGTCTAGCAACCTACAACGATGATAAAACGCAGTTGTCGTAGTAGTGTTTTTCTACTACGAAGACATGTCGATCACAGTAGGGAATCCTTTTTTTCGGTTGGACTAGGATATTGCGACGACATGTCTTCACTGTAGGTGGTTGCAAAATTTAAAAATTTGAATTTCAAAAACACCTATGGTGACCACATGTCGTCGCTGTAGGTCTATCGACCGCCCCATCTACAACGATGATATGATGTTGCTGGAGAGTGTGTGGGTTTATATACCTACAACGATGACATGTGTTCGCATAGTGTCACAAAAATCTTAGATTTTCATGTATTAATTAAATAATAAAACCAATTTAGCAATATCCATGGTCTCCAAAATGTAAAAAACAAAACATAAGTAGTATTGTCTCCAAAATAAAAAAACAACACAAAATATTAATAAGATCAAAATAATAATATGATAAAACTAAATGTCATCAAAATCAATTCTAAAGTCATTATCGTCGGGTTGTTGTGGTGGTTGTGGTGGTGGATGTGGTGGTTGTTGTTATGGTGGCTGTGGTGGTTGTGGTTGCTATGGTTGAAAGTTTGCCATTATGGGCTGTATCATATTCATGTCCTAGTTGACATGCTGAAATTGTGGAGCTTGGATGTTCAGATTTGTTGCTTGAAAAAATTGTTGCATTTGCTGGAAGTTATTGTTCTGGGTCATAAACGCTTGACTGAAGTGTTGAATCATGGACTGGAATGCCTCAGGTGGTACCATTGGAGGGCCGACTGTGGTTGACGGAAATGGTGATGCCTCTGATTGTGAAGAGGATTCGGTGGCGCTTGAGGAAAAGGTACTAGGGCCCTTCATCTTGCATCCAATACCTCCGTTGTGGCCACGACGTTGACCAAGTACCTTTGCGACGACTTGTGTCTCATTGACAGTGGCACTTCCTGCTGAAGATTCAGATTTAGATATAGATTGGAATTAGGATTGGGATTGTGTCTGGACTTCTAGCTGCAAGGTATAATGCAGTTTAGAAATAAGGCAATCAATACATAATATAATTGAATAATATACATATATACAAAACATAGAAAGTTACTTACATGTGCATCCTTATCATTTGTGTTCACCCATCCACGTGTCGGATGATTGTGCATGTCACGGAACGTATCGATAATGCTGGGCAATTCCTTAGTCTAAAGCTTCATCTTTAGAAAATAAAATTTAACAAAATCTCAGTTATATATTGAAATTATTATTAAGATAACTTAAAAATTTTCAAATTATCTATATATTTTTATTTACCTTCTTAAATCAAGTAGAAGCATAAGAAGTTGATCCATGGAGACTTGGATACTTCTGTTTTGCTTTGTTGACAGCATTTTCCTTTAAGCATGCCATGAATTATGGAGTGTTGAAAAAGTCAACCAACTTCTGCCAACTCTCGTTTTCCATGTCCTCCGATGGATTCTTTCTGGTTGTCTCGATATCATCATACCCTCCATTTTCATCGAAGTGTCTTTTCCTGCAACCTTTTCTATCCTTGTAGCGATCCTGAAACTCTCACTCAATCCCAGTCTCTATCAATCGCCACTCAGGAAGAGCTTGGGGAAGAATGAAAAATTCCTTAAAAAAATGGTTAGATTTTTGAAAATTATAAAAAAAAACATTACATGTGAATAAGTTGATAAATTTACCTCAAGCTTTTGCATCAATCCTATCTCGCAGGAAGTAGGAACTCGCTTGGGATCTGGAGGAGGATCACCCGCTCCATCATCACCATGAGAACGAGCAACAGTAGCAGACATATCTTTGTAGTTTAACTAATTATTAACTTAAAATCAGTTATAGTTTGAGGTTAATTACATAACTTAAATAATTTCGGTAATGCATTTGAAACTATTGAAAAACAATCATTGTTGAGAAAAGTCATATATTGATTGAAATGTCTTGAAATTAAAACATACACATTAAACATACAAATATGAATATGCATAAGAACATATTATTCCTCATCAATGTCAATTCCTACATCATCATCTGTACTCTCTAAATCATCTTCACTAATTTCATCATCATCATCGTCATTGATGAAATCATCATCCACATCCGAAACAGATCGAGACGTTTCCTCAATTATGCTAGTGTGACCAGGTCGATCCAAATGCATAATCTCCAACTCTCCTAATTCCACAGTGAGTACAAAATTTGATGAAGTGCTATCATGCACGACATCAACCTCGTTATCATCATCGATACTTGGATGATCCCAAAACTTTTGATGATTGACTTCTTCTACTACCTTCCAATTTTTGTTTCTAGAAGGATCTTCCAAGTGGAAAACTTGTTTTGCTTTAGTGGCGAGAATAAACTGCTCGTTCATGTACCATTAGGAATTAATCATGATACTAGTTATGTTATTCTCAGTCACATTTCGACCCTTGCTTGTATCGGTGTTGAACCATTTCCATCGAAACAATACTACCGAATTACCTTGGGAATAGAATAACCCTATAATCTCCTCAAGTTGGCCATAGAAAGTGAAACCATTTGTTCCTGGCACTGAAACTCAAATATTTTGAGTGGTACGTCTTTTGTCATGACTATGTACCATAAACTTCACACTATTAACAATGCAAGCAGTGTAGGAGTATGCATTCTGATTGGACCCGTTTGCTAACGCAAATAATTCATCAGTACACTGAGTTGACTGTACTTTTCGCAAACGACCCATCTATAGAGTATGACCCCAAACAAAAACACAATGAGATGAGTATTAATCGATACGAATTTCATAAGAATTCTACAGTTTCGATAATTTACCTTCAATTTTAACCTGCTAGGGAAATCTTTTTGAAGATTTATGTTTGAATTTTCTCGAAGGCATTCATTGTATAGCACAAGGATTAAGGTAAGATAACAGTTTGTTATGAATTAAATTTAATGAATTCATATATGTGTTGAGCTACTTACTCCATATATGGTTGGATTTCAGGGCAATTTTTTAGTACAAACACTCCACTTCTTTTCGATGAAGATAATCAAGGGATATGATTTTCTTTTTGCTACTTGGACGACATCGTGATTCAAAAACTGACAATTGTCTTTTAGGAATAACAATATCCGCATTCCTTTCTGGACGATTAAATTTAGTCTGTACTCCCTGAAGATATTGCGAACAAAAATTCAAAGCTTCATCGGCAACATAACCCTCCACTATAGAACCTTTATGGCGCGCCTTATTCCTGACATAATTTTTCAACTTCTTCATATATCGCTCAAACGTATACATCCACCTCATGTAAACTGGTCCTCTGAAGGTTGCTTCTTGTGGTAAATGAAGAATTAAATGAATCATTATGTCAAAAAAGGCTGAAGGAAAAATTAACTCAAACTTGCACAAAATTTATATCACTTGATCTTCTACATTCTCCATGCCCTTAACAACCAATGTATGAGCACAAATTTGCTTACAGAAATTGCAAAGCTTAATGATTGTCTTCGAAATAGACTTATCTAAGTACCCTCGAACTCCTACCAGCAACATACGTTTCATAAGAATGTGACAATCATGGGATGTCAACCTAAAAATGTTGCCTTCATCGTCAGTTACTTTCTTAGAGAAATTTGAACCGACGCCATCAGGAAGTCTAACTCCTTTTACGAAATGAGAAAAAATCTGTCTATCACTCGGTGTGAAGGTGTACATAGGATGTGGTTTGATCAACTTCGTACCATCTTTCTTGAGGTGTAACTCTTCCCAGATACCCCAATTCTTCAAGTCTACTCGTGCGTTGATGGTGTCTTTAGATTTTTCATTCATAAGAAAAGTATCCAGTAAACTGTTGCAAACATTTTTCTCTATATGCATTACATCTAAATTGTGCTTCAATTCAAGTTCGGACCAGTAATAAAGTTGAAAGAAAATACTCTTTTTACTCCAATTAAGCTCTTTTGGATCTCACTATCTTTTCACACCTCCAAAATTGACATTTTTACCTGGCAAACGGTCTGGAACATGCGCTAATTGTTCGAGTATGTCTTGACTACTAAATTTTCTTAGAGGACATCCTTTTTCATAATTCCCATCATACAAGTGACTCTTCTTCCACTTGTGCATACAAGATAAGAATCTTCTATGACCAACATAAGTCATCTTCCCAATTACCTGACATGAAGGAGTGTCTTCGCTGCATGAAAGACATATCATATATTCTTGGCCACTCTAACCAGACAAACTACTACAAGATAGAAAATCATTGATAGTCCATAATAGTCTTGCACGCATTCTGAATACACTGTTAATTGCAGCGTCTCTGGTTTGGACTCCTTCATCCCGCAACTCCTTCAATTGGTCTACGGCAAGCCTCAAAAAGACATCCATGTTCTTCCTAGGTGATTTCAGACAAGGAATCAATAAGATCATGACTCTTTCATGCACAACCAAGGAGGCATATTGTATGTGCAGAATATTACCGGCCACATGCTGTAAGATAGACTCATGTTACCAAATGGATTAAAACCATCAGTAGACAAACCCAATGAAATGTTTCTGGGTTCTTTTGAAAAATGAGGATATCTGGAATCAAATTATTTCCAAGCACGCCCATCAACAAGATGGTGCATCACACCATCTTCTTTCGACCGTCCCGTACTATGCCAGGTCATATCATTTGTTGTATGCCTTGAACCATAAAGACGATTCAACCTAGGAGTCAAAGGGAAGTATCGCAACACTTTGTGGGCGGCTTTTTTCCCCTTTGTGTCTTTGTGAACCAATCGGCTCTCACCACATACAAGAAAACTCTGTTTTTGAGAATTCTCCTTCCAGAACAAACAACAGTCGTACTTGCAAGCATGAATTGATTGATAACCTAACCCTAACTTCCCCATTTTTTTCTTAGACTCATAGAATGAAGTCGGAATCTTATTCTCCCTCGAGAATACAAATTTCATAAACTTCAAAAGTTTATGAGAGGAACTTTTTTTCCATTTATTCATAACCTTCATGTGCATCATCTTCACCAAGAAGTTCAAGGAAGACAACCAAGTACAACCAGGGTATATCTCAGCTTCGACCACTTGAAACAGGTAATCAAATTGATTCTCCGCACTATTACCACCACCATCTGAAATTTCTTCATTTACACCTTCTTTGTTAGTGTCTTGTTCACCAATAACATCATTGATTATATTAATCATCTCATCAGTCACTCGAGCCTCATCGCCCACTATTGGAGGCATATCAACTTCACTGTGGTTGGTCCACTTCACGTATCGCTGAAGAAACCCATATCTTTGTATTTTATCCTCCACCATATCCAGTTTCTTATTCAACATATTGACACACTGAATACATGGGCATCTGACTTCTCCTGAAGCATTCACATGATTTTTGGCCATTCGTATAAATGCTTGAAGACCATTCCAAAACTCATCAGAGTTACATCGTCTATTAGTTATCCAACTCTTGTCAATCGTCATAACTGATTCAAGTGGAAAATAAATTATCACAATGTGATAATCATAAAGAACTACACTTATTTGCTAATAATTTTTTAATCACCAAAACACTAATTTTTTTAAGTAAATTGTGAAATCTTATTGAATCTTGTGAATAAATTATTAAATTTTATAAATATATATTATCAAATTCATTAAATAAACAAATGTTTAATTATAATCTTATTAATTTTCCATTAAAGATTATTCTTTTAATTTATTTAATAATTATCAACTTATTAATTTATTTTCTACTTTTTATTTTAATAAAATTTCAAGAGTAAAGTTGACTATATTAATTACTTTATTATAAATTTTTATTCTACTTTTTATTACTTTATAAAAAAATTATTAATTATGTTAAAATCTACAAAAATTTTGGCAGCATAATGACTATAATCTAACCTATCCCAAAAATTAAAATATGCATAAAATGTACAAAACCAGTCCAACATACATATAATTCAATATAAAGATTTAAATCTCATATCAATAACATAAATCATATTATAAACATTTAATTAGATTTATCTAGCCTAATAAACAATTTTTTATTGAATTCTAATATCCATATCCACATTAAATCATATAAACATATTCACATTTATATACATGTAAATACGTATTCATATTTATATACATATACATTCATATACACATGAAAAATAAATATATTAATAAAAAAATTATATCATCTAATATCTAAAACTATAATATGCATTTTTTATAACATATTATTTAATTAAATCAAATTAATAAATATTTTTTCAATCTATCCCTAAAAAATACAAAAATAATTAAGTTAACAAATATATAAATCTAACCTAAAAAACAAAATTCAACACAATATAAAATAATCTATTACACAATTGAAAACTTAATTTAAGACTTAATCAATAATAAAAAAAATTAAAAACAATAGCCAAAAGTCAGGGTAGAGCATTATCAAATGCAAATAATCCAATCCTAAGGCTCGGGCTAGGCACAAGTAATCTATAAAAAAAAAAACCCCACAAAATTTCAAAAACTCATTTCTACCAAACACAAAATACACACATATACTGACAAAAAAAAAATACATTTTAAACCATTAAATACAAAGAAAATAGGATTAGATTACCAAAACAAGGAAGAAATTGGCAACAAATCGGCCTAAAACACTTTAGATCGACGATGGGGGACGATTTTTCATCAATGGGTCGCTGGTTGTTGCAAAAATCTTTTACAGAAAATTAAGAAGAAGGCTTGGGTTGGGGAGTTATATCGACGGACTCTATAGTGATGGCACGTTCTCGCTATAGAGTATAAGGATGTCGTCGCTGATATAAAACGCATCGTTTTACTCAAAAGGTGAGACCCTACTGCGACGACGGCTAGTGAAAAGTACATGAATCCTCTCGCGTGTTACGCGTCTACCCTACAGCGATGACACGTCGTCACTATAAGTAGTGAAATTTGACTTAAATTTTTTGGCGGTTCACTATTCCACGTTTTTTTGGGCCCTATTGGGACGACATGTGGTCGCGATAAAGTACAAAATAATTGACCAGTGGATTAAACTGGACTCTATAACGACGACATGTTGTTGCTATAGGAGGTGAAAATAGGCAACCAACTCTAGATGGTTGAGTTCCTTCCCAATCCTATAGCGATAACACGTCGTCGCTATAGACAAACAAATTTCCCTCTTTTTTGTCGACGAAGACCCTACAGCGATGACATGTCTTTGTCGTAGAGTCATTTCTCGCCTCCTGTTCTCTCCAAATTCTTGGTACATCATTGTAGGGTATTAAGAATTTGGAGGACCTGGTCCTGTGTTGTTGACGACCCTACAGCGACGACGTGTCATTGTAGCTTATTTTTTTAATAAATTAAGAAAACATAATTTTCCGTGGATTTGACTGCATACAGCGATAACTTTGGAATCATCACAATAGATGTCGCCGCTGTAGAGTCTTTTTCTTGTAGTGAGCTAACCCATCTCCAAGAAACTACTAGTTCCCCTGTAGGCAGTATAGTCCCAAGCCTCGCAGTAAAATACTCATAAGGCCTACACAATCTATCAATCGCCTTGCTAGAAACAACTGAATGTGTAGAACCAGAGTCAATTAATATAGTATATGAAGCTCTAGCGCTAGAAAGTTGACTTGTCACCACCGAAGGACTAGCCTCTCTAGGGGTTTTATGCCCTAATTGAAACCCAAATTCTTTGTAATCTCATTTTATTATCAATAAAAGAATAGAAATAAATTTTAGACTTGGTCAATCACTTTGCTCACATGTTTTATTTTCATGATTATTTGTTTAATGTAAACTTCTATTAAATCCCGGTGACATAATCACAGTGGAATATAAATATGATTATATGTTCAAAATAAGTTAGTCCTAAGATTAGTCAGTGCACAGGATTTACACTAACTTGCCAATCTACGATATGATCTACTTACACATTATAGTGCTATGTTCTTTCCAAAACATTAGCAAAGTAGATAAGATCGGATATATTTGTTACATCGGACCGATATTGACAGTTGATAAGATAAGTAAACATACTGTTATTATCTATTCTAGTCATATCATATAGTTGACCATAGGTCAATTCAATCTCAATTCTAAGTGGTCAGTATTCTAACTGATTATATTATTTGAGTTATTTGACTTGTTCGTTACCAGCTTACCCTACGGACTAGCCCATACTTACATCTTGGGAACTCGGTAGTATAATTGAATAGGAGTGTAAATCATAGATATGAACATCTATAGCTTCCGATGAAGAAGTGAAACGATGGTTTCCATTTAGTTTGGTTCAAGGTGTTAAATGATAGAGATCTCATTTTAGTAATTAAATTAGTTTACTGAAATATCATTTACAAGGAACTAAGTGTTTTAAGGATAAAATACAATGAGGGGCAAAACGGTATTTTAATCCTATCTCATTGTAGACCGTCTATAGAGGATTGAGTGAAAATTTTGGTTGTAACAATGGATAATTAATAGCGTATCTATATTTGTTATAGAGCGTTCTATGAATTCAAGAGTGCAATTCCGAGTCTATAGTGGAGTCGCGAGGAATTAAAAAGTTAGTAAATTTATTTATTAGATTTATGATAACTTATTGGAGCTTGATTTCATAGGCCCATGGTCTCCATTTTACCTTGGATTAAATCATCTAGATAGTTCAATTAATTGATTTAATCATCAATTAGAATTATCAAAGTTGACCAGGTCAATTTTGGATAATTTCACAGAGTTGTGTAATTTTGAGAAAAAAAGAGAAATTATGGCAGATTTATTAATTAAGATAAATTGGTATCTAAATTAATAAATAAGTTTAAATCAAGGTTCAAATTAAAAATAATTAATTTGAGAAAGGATTTAAATAATTATTTAATTTATTAAATCTATAGAAAATAACACAGGCCTTGATTTTAAGTCCTATTGGCTTATAATCAAATGGGAAATTTCACGGGCCTATAGCCCATGATAATTTCGACCTAGGGCTTCAAAATGGCTATTATTTTATTGATTTTATAATTAAATTAAATGGGCTAATTGAGTCTATAAAAGGAGTGCTTAGAGAGAAGTCAAAACATAAGTTTGATAAGTCACAAGTCAGATTTTCTGATAGTTTTAGATCCTCTCTAAACACAAGTCATTTTCTAAGCCTCTTTGTTATTTTCTCTTCTTCTCTCTATATCTATCTCATGTGTTGAGAATTTCCCACACTAGTCTAGGTGGTTCTAAGGATACATTGGAAGATTCTGAAGAAAATAGAAGATCGGTTCAGTTTCTTGATAATACTCTGCAACATAGAGGATACAAGAGTTAGAGAAACTGAAGGAAGGATTCTTTAATTCCGCTGCGTATACTGTAAGTATTCTATTCTTTGTTTCTCTTTGAATTCAATTTTAGAAACATGTTTTAGGCTATCTCGTATTAATTTGTTTAATATTAGATATACATGAAAATAAATAAAGATCCTGTATAAGATAATCCAACAACTGGCCTCAGAGTTTTTGGTAATCTTTATTTTCATGCATGAACATGTTTAAAATTGGATTATTTGATATGTTTGAAAAATTTGATGGTTTTCATGTTTTTATGAACATATTGATTTTATGTGAATTTTAGCAATTTTTAGGTTATTTTGTTGTGTTTTCTATGCTATTAATTTTTATATATGCTTTATTTTTGTGTAAAACATGTTAAAATTAATTAGAAAATGGTTTTGGTTTGAAAAATTGCTCAAAAAAAATTTTGGAAAAAATTTGGCCTAGTTGCCCATGCGCGTGCACTCGTGCGCACGCCCGCGCGCCCACACACACCAGCAGCCAGCAGTGAACAGTTACCGTACGGACGGTACTGTTCATTGAGTTTTTTTTTTTTTTTTTAAGAAAATTAAAATTTGTAAAAATAAATTATTTATAATCAAAACCAAAAATATCTTTTTTGTTTTATCATTTAATTTTTTTAAAAAAATAAGATATTTTTGTTTGTTGAGATTTAAATAATTAGATATTTTATACAAAATTCAAATTCAAATTTAAAAATAGACTAACAACTTAATTTAAAAACTTTTAATATATTAAAATATTAGAATTATGATATCATATATTTAAGATACTTTCATTTAAATTCTTTATATTTTTATTAAATCTTTATTTGAAAATATAAATATCTTTTTATTCTATAGTTTTTTTTAATATTTAAATTATTTGAAATTTGAACATTGTTAGTTAGATATTTTTTTGGATATTTGAATTTGCTTAACTATTTGAGATATTTTAGGGTTGTTATAACTATTTTTATTTTATTATTTTTAAATGGTTAAAATATTAGATAATAGTTGTAACAACACAAGATATTTTTG
Source organism: Humulus lupulus (assembly GCF_963169125.1). NCBI lineage: Eukaryota > Viridiplantae > Streptophyta > Magnoliopsida > Rosales > Cannabaceae > Humulus > Humulus lupulus. The sequence continues at coordinate 141,666,274 of NC_084798.1, read as the reverse complement.
GAAAATAGTTTAGATATTGATTTTAAAATTTAAAATTGGTTAAATTTTGAAAAATATTAATTTTTTCAGCCAATTAACAAAATATTTTTTTTAATAAATGGGATTTTGTTATCCCCAAAAATTGGAAATGATGATGTGGCAATAGAATTGACAAGTGGCATGGAATAGTTGGGTGATCTGGCTTAGCAGTAGCCCAGTACATCAGTGAAGAGTTTGGACTGCTTAGATATGTCATAACCAAGCCAAGTGCACCCGAGGAGAATACTTGGGCTGAGGTGTGCCCGGTCGGACCTTGGTCCAAGGATAGCATTCCAAGAGGTCCGGTCGGACCCTAGTTCGAGGAATGCCCTAAGAGATGGGTTCGGACCCTAGTCCTAGGAGAGGCCACAATAGTTCCGGTCGGACCTTGATCCGAGGAGGGGCACAAGTGATGTGCTCGGACCTTGGTCCGAGGAAGGCACTCCAAGAGGTCCAATCGAACCATGTCCGAGGAGAAGCCCCATGCATGTCCTCGGACCTTGATCCGAGGAGAGCCAAGGAGGGTGGCTCGGACCATGGTCCGAGGAGAAGCCCCATGAAGTGTGGCTCGGACCTTAGTCCGAGGAGAGCCAAGAGAGGTGTTCGAACCTTGGTCCGAGGAAAGACTAGAGGTGTGCTCGGACCTTGGTCCGAGGAGACCCCAAGGTTGTGGTCAGAGGTGAGGCCAAAAAGTGACTGGTCGGACCTTAGTCCGAGGAGCAGTCCAAAGAGTATGGTCCATATGCATGTGTCCAGCATGCATATGTCCGACCAGCACTTGTGTGTGTCCAGCATGTATGTGTTCGACCAGAAGAAGATATTCCTCAAACAAATGGACCAGACTACGTCAAATTCCCAGAAACGACTTCAGCAAGAATCGGTCTGGGCATCGCGGGAATCTTTCATTCCTAACTCGAATTGAGGAATCTGTTGTATTTTGAATATTTTGTGTAATTTAAAAATATTATGAGTAATAAAATATCCCGATCCTAGGGGGATATCAGTTTAGGATCCCAAGCCTATATATAGAGGGTTGATGGGATCAGAAAAGGACTTTTAGCATTTGGAAATTTGGTCTGAGTTTCTAGAGAGAGAAAGTGTATTTTCCTTGAGAGAGAACCCTTTTTGTATTCCTGAAAATTTACACTGAAGAAACTCAGTTGACTAAGGTTCATCTGATCTTGAATGTAGATAAAAGAATAAAATCTCTAAGTGGATTAGGCTATTACCGACTGATCGGGGCTGAACCACTATAAAAATCTTGTGTGTTATTTACTTTTCTTGATTAAACTGTCTATGTCGTTTAAATTCTCTTGAAGGTTTATCGTTTTTTACGTTCTCACGTCGTTGGCTAAAAATACAGTCAACAGATTTAAATTAACTTTGGTTAATTGTTGATAAATCCTATTTAAATTAAATTAATATTTTTTTTTATCAAATTAACCTAAAACCAAGTTGATTGTTGATAAATGAAACTTAAATTAACTATTGTTAATTGTTGATAAATTTCATTTAAATTGACTTATTTTATTTTGTAAAAATTTAATTAATTTGAATTTTTTTTTATAAATTCTAGATAATTAATTGTGGTATTTTTGCAAATGAAATAAAATGTGGTATTTTTGCATAATTTTGTAGAATGGCTAATATAGTAACATGATTAGACCCATCCAATTATAACATGTCTGTTTGCACTATATGTGGTATTTTTGCAATTGGGCTTAGATGCATATAGTGGCCCATATGTTTGTTAGATATATGGTATTTTGCCAAATAAAATATTCATAAAACGATAGGTTTTATTTGGGCCCATTAGAAAATGTAAAGTTTAAATTCCTCTCTTGTGGGTGATTCCATTTGTGAAGGCCCATTTGCTTTGCATGACTATAGTGGGCCTAATCAATTAATAACAATTAATAAAACGAAGGTTTAAATTCCTGTCTTTTGTACTTTGTATGGAAGATAGGGGGTCTTTGTAGTGGGAACGACATACTGGACCCAGCCCTCCTCCATACAAGCCCAATTGTTAAGGCCCATTTACCTGAGTTGGACTTAATTGTAAAGGTTCATTATATTAGTTAAACCTAAATATTGATTAGCAACAAATTAATTCTAAATTAATTGATTTTGTTTCAATGTGACGCTTTAGAATTAATAAGAAATTATAGGACTTTGGTTTTAAAAATTTTCATCTTTTAAATTTTCTTTGGAAAACCGTAGTCATTAATTTTCTAAAAATAAATAATAAAAATACTATTTTTAATTTTATAATGAGCTTTTTTTTTAAGAATTTTATTCGATCTCCACCGTTGGTTTAACATAGTCAATAGCTTAATGGGGCCTTGAGGCGCTTTGAATCGTCCCCCTACGGAAGGTGTTCATTAGTTATTTTGACAAGGTTAGATTTCAAGAGATAGATAATTATAGGTCAAATTCTACTAGACTCACCCCTACGGTGACTACTAGGACTAAATCTATGATTATTGAAACCGTGGGTCTAGCTCAAAAAATAAGAGATTTTGTTTTCTTATTTTTATCGAATAGTGGTGTCCATTATTAAATGAGTTTAAAACTCTATTTAACTAGTGGTATTTTTTTACTCTCGCCAACCGGGACAAGGATATCATAGATTAGTTAAAAACCTAAAGAAATAGAGATATGATTGTTTTTGGTATTTTTTTCTCATATCTTACATATTTTTGGTATATGTTGTGCTATTTCTTGAAATTTGTGTGAATAGAAGTTTTATTGAGCAAATGTGATTGATTTCTATTTTATTGGTAATTTGTAGTTTTAAGTTAAGTAATGTCTGTGTCTACTCCCATCCTTTCTCAACTTTTGATGGAGAAACTCACTGGAGAAAACTTCCTTAAATGGAAGTAAACATCAACATTGTGTTGATAGGTGACAACTCCAATGTAGAGTCCAAGAACTTTACTTAGCTAAGATAGATAGTAGTATTATAGTATGTTTTGTGTTATCTTTGTTACTATGGATTTTTGGTTCAGACCGGGAATTATTTGGACACTCATAGTAGTACTTATAGATTTTCTAAGTTTAACCTATAGTTTAAGAATATTAAGTTTAACCTAAGGTTTGATTAGTGTGACTGATATTAAGGATTATATTTATTATATTATAAGGTTTAGACATCAACCAATAAGATTTTAAGCACATGTTATGAATGGTGATTAAGGATTAAGTATTTTTGAGGATTTAATTTAATAAGGAATAAAGTTTGAATCCCCTAAGGTCAGTCAGCAGCTTTGAATACGTTGAGGGCTTAGTCAAGGCTATTTACCCCATTCAAACTTAGCTAAAAATGTGTAATTTCGTGTTTAATTATTCAGCGTATGCCGATATATCGCAGCTATAGGGGGCGATATATCGCAGCACGTAGATACGGAAAACACGAGACGATGCACGGTCGCCTCGGGCATACTGGCCCAGGCGATATATCGCCTACAGGGGGCGATATATCGCCTCCTTCAGCATATGTTCAATTTTTTTTGAATTCTTTTCCTTTCAGCCATTCAAACTCCTCCATAAGTCCAGCATCTTTTGAACGTGTCTTCAGCCTCTGCTGAACGATTATTCAAATGATTTTCACTTAAAAAGCCATTATTTTTATTCAAGTAAAATCAAGATACTTTCATTCCAAAACTCTATAAATAGGACCTAGTACCTAGCCATTATTCACCTTTTACTCTAAGTTCAGAAGCTGCAAGTGCTAGGAGAGTGTGAGAGTTAAACACCTGGGTTTGGGAAATCATAAGCTTAAACATCATAAGCTTATCAAACACTTTGGGAAGTGAGGTTCTATAGTATTTCGGTTGAGGTGTAGATTGGTCTTTCAAGTCTTTGAGGTAACCAAAACTCTAGTTCCTTTCTGTATTATGTTATTTTCTTCCTCATAGTCTTCTACTCAATCTCTAACCTTAATCTTTATTTTGGTTAGGGAATCCAAGTTCTTAAGCACATAAGTTGTGGTAAGCATGTTTCTCAAATGGTTTAGTCTTCCCATTTCCTTTTCATCTCTTTCCTTCTTTCAACTCACTCATGTTCATTATGGTTTTAGGAGTGTTCCAAAAGTCCCAACTCAGTCCATTATATCCCGGTAACTTTGGTAAGGAAAATAGGCTAGAATCTATATGTTTATGTTTACGTTATCTTATGTGTTATGTTATGATATGTTATGAATATGTATGCATGTATGTTTGTAGGCTTGGGCATATGACCCATATGACTAACAAGACCCCAAATGGGATATGGGCATATGACCTACTTAGCTAGTAGGACCCCACTAATCCCATGGGCATATGCTTGTTTAGTCTATGGGACCCCAAGTAATAATGGCCATTATAATAAGTGTATTATGTGTTATGATATGTCTTTATGTTTCTTATGAAATTATGTTAATGACTATGTGTTAGATTTTTCCTTGCTAGGCATTAGGCTCATTCCTTTCTGTTTATGTGCAGGAAAATAAGCTTTAGAGGCGGAAAGATTCGTGATGCTTAGAGGATGTGTATCGATGGTGAATGGAGTCAAGGGGCCGAGCGTTATTTGATTCGAGGATGTAGTCTTGTTTATGTTTTTTATGGTTTTAGATGTATTTTCCGCATTTTCTATGTAACTCTTTTTACTTTAAGTTATTTTTGTTTTAAAGACAATGGGTACCCATATCCTACTTATTTTTATGAAGGTAACCTTTGTTTCTACAAGTTTATAATAAATTATGGTATTTCCGCAAAAATGTAAGTTTTATGTATAGATTCGTTAATGGTCCAAATAGTCTAGATTAGTGGGTCATTACAGTTGGTATCAGAGCAACGGTTCTTTTGCATGAAGTTCTCCTCGATACACACGCTCAAAGCTCCGAATCGTACCGCCAAGTAAGTGTTTAAGTTACTAGTTATGTTACTTATGTGTATAGCTAACACTTTAGTGTTTATGTTTTCAGTTAAGAATGAACGGAGCTTTAAGCAATGAGGATATCCGAGCCATTAAGGCTTTAAAAAGAATAAGGGAGCCAAGGAACACCGTAGGAGCACTAGAAAAGATCACTCGAAGATTGATCTTGTTCCACAAAGAGATAGGTCACCTTCAAGAGTCTAAGCAAATCATGATGAGAGCTGCAGAACAATATGTCCTAGTAATTAGGCTTTAAAAAGATTTTCCTTCAGCAATTTTAACTTTAGAAGAAATATGGGAGAATATAAATAATGATGATGACTTACAAGCAGCCCTAAGATATTATTCTCTCATACTTAAGTTCACCTATGATTTAGAGTTTCAATTCACTAATGAGCAACAACATAGGATCTTCTTGAATCTTCCCCGAGGAAATTTTGAGGCTCAAGACAACGATGATTATAAGGAGATAGATGATGATATGCTAGATGAAGGATCGGATGTAGAAGATCCTGATTTTTAGAATAGCTAGTTTTTCATTGTTTGTTTTGTTTATTTCTTTATTTTATGATTGTAATAAGTGAAAATTATTTTTCCAAATTAATTTCATGTTATCATCATGTATGAGTTTGATTTTATTTTCGTAATCATAATAAGTAATAAATAAAGTGAATAATGACTAAGTTCAGTGAGGGTGGATACAAATCAATGAACCAAGTTTCCTTATTGAGAGTTAGGGGGCCTTAGTAGTGGGAACGATTTTACTGATCCCAGTCCTCCCTCAATATGGTTAACTTTGGAACAAAGATAAGTTTCGAGCCTGAGAATTAAGTCATATAGGATGATTAGAAACACACTTAGAAAATAAAGATGACTGGTTTTTCTAAGTATAGAAACCCACTCTAATAATAAATAAAGACCTATATAATTTTTTCATAAGAAGTCATAATAAATAGGTCCGAGATATGTTTGTTTTAGAATAAGTTTTTGCCTTAGAGCCTATTAGGGTAAGTTCTAACAAGTTCTCGACTGTTAGAACTTTTGGTGAAGATGTCACTCCGAAGATCTGCACGCACCAACGGAAACGCCTCCAACGTTGTTCCAACGACCAATGATGCCCTCCAGTTCGCAGAAGAGGAGTACGTGCTACTACTAGCCGCAACGCGCCGACACCGTCAGTTGACAACATCACGGAAATCGCTAGACGGCGACAACAAGTCGAGGAACTCTTGCAGCAACAACGTCAACAGGCGCAGACTCAGCCTCAGTCTCTGCCGCAACTGCAGCCGCAGCTACAACAACTGGCCCTAGCCCCCAACAAGTTGGTCCATATGGGGGATGGCCAGTGACGAACTACGCGCCACATCCAGTACCAAATATGGAGTCAATGTATGAGAGGTTCCACAAGCAGCATGCTCCAAACTTCGAAGGGACTATAGACCCCTTTGAGGCAGAAGAGTGGCTAAGGAATGTGAAGCCAATTCTTACACACATGAATCTCAGTAATGCAGATCACATATCCTGTGTCTCGTCATTACTCAAGAAGGATGCCAAAATATGGTGGGACTTAGTTCACCAGACTAACGATGTCACCACCATGATATGGACAAGATTTAAGGAGCTGTTCCACAAGAAGTATTACACCTCGGCATTCATCGCTAATGATAGAAGAATATGCTCGTCAGTTCAACAGATTAGTCAAGTTTGCACCAGAGTTGGTCCTAACCGACTTTACAAGGTTCACCAAGTTCGTCAGAGGACTTAGACCAAAGATGGAATTAGGGTTAAGTTAGAGAACCCGGGAAACACTACATATGCCAACGTTCTTGAGACGGAAATCGAAGTAGAAAGGATTCAGATGAATGATAGCAAGGAGAAGAGGGATTAAACGATTATTCCAGACAAAAGTCTTTGTCTTGACCCAAGGAGGAATCCATGCTAGTAACAAGCATTTACAGGTCAGATCATATCCTCGATAGTATATGTTCTAGTATCGCTTGATTGGTAACAGTATACTCGTATATCTCGTTAGGAATGATAGAAAAACTAGACAAACCTAGTGAAAGATTTAGAACTAGGTTTGTAACCGAGTTGCCTTCGGGCAAAGTAGTTCTATCATCACGAATAGTACGAGGAGTACCGATCAAGGTTGAGGACATAGAACTAGAAGGAGACCTGATAGAGCTAGTGATCAAGGACTTCGACATAATACTAGGCATGGATCGGCTAGCACGGCATGGCGCAACGATCGACTGCAAACGCAAGAAGGTGATGTTCGAGACTCCTGACGGCCAGAGACGATGCTTCATGGGACAAGCTTCAGGATTGCGCACCCCGTTAGTGTCATCTCTCAAAGCTCAGAGAATGATGGAGAAATGATGCCATGCGTTCTTAGCCAGCATCACGAACGTGGAAAGGGAGACGCCACTTAAGGATGGAGATGTTCGAGTTATACAAAGAATTTCCAGAGGTATTTCCCGATGACTAGCCAGGATTGCCGCCAACTCGAGAGATAGACTTCATGATAGAATTAGTACCAGGCACCGAGCCTATCTCTAAGGCACCATACCGAATGGCACCTACGGAACTCAAGGAGTTAAAGACGCAGCTACAAGAACTCCTAGACTTGGGTTTCATTAGGCCAAGCCATTCACCATGGGGAGCTCCGGTACTATTCGTGAAGAAGAAGGACGGAAGTATGCGTATGTGCATACACTACCGTGAGCTGAATAAAGTAACAATTAAGAACAAAAACCCGCTACCTCGGATTGATGATTTGTTTGATCAACTCCGAGGCGCGACTGTATTCTCTAAGATCGATTTACGGTCCGGGTATCATCATCTCAAGGTAAAGGGAGAAGATATTCCTAAGACAGCCTTTAGGACTCGTTATGGACACTACGAGTTCTTGGTTATGTCTTTTGGTCTTACTAACGCACCAGCCGCGTTTATGGACTTAATGAATAGGGTCTTCAAGGATTACTTAGATAAATTCGTCGTTGTATTCATCGACAATATCTTAGTATACTCCAAGGATGAAGTAGAACACGAGGAACGATTGAGGATGATTTTGACGCGATTGACGGAGCATCAACTCTACGCCAAGTTCAAGAAATGCGAATTTTGGCTTTCGCAAGTGGCGTTCCTCGGGCACATCATATCGAAAGATGGAGCTGCAGTAGATCCATCAAAAGTAGAGGCCGTGAAGGATTGGCCTAGACCAAAGAACGCGTCAGAAGTAAGAAGCTTCTTAGGGCTAGCAGGGTATTATAGAAAGTTGTAGAGGGCTTTTTCTAAGATAGCCACTCCACACACCAACCTGACCCGGAAGCAACAAAAGTTTAACTGGAACGATAAGTGTGAGGAAAGCTTCCAGTTGCTTAAAGATAAGCTTTGCTCAACACCAGTACTTAGTGTCCCAACACCCAACGATAAGTTCGTTGTCTACTGCGATGCATCAAAGCTAGGATTGGGATGCGTGTTGATGTAAAAACAACAAGGTGATAGCCGACGCCTCACGTCAGTTGAAGGAGTATGAACAACGCTATCCAACTCACGATATGGAGTTGGCAGCGGTGCTCGTTACATTGAAAATCTGGCGCCATTATCTTTATGGAGAACGGTGCTAGATTTATACGGACCACAAGAGTTTAAAATACTTCTTTACGCAGAAGGAGCTCAACATGAGGCAGCGCAGGTGGATAGAATTAGTCAAGGATTACGACTGTGAAATCCTATACCACCCAGGGAAGGCGAACATAGTTGCCGATGCGCTTAGTAGGAAAAGCTATGGGAACTTAGCAGTCTTATCCGGAATAGAAAAGCCGCTACAGCAGGAGCTTATCAGTGCCAAAATAGAAGTGATTGTAGACAAGCTGGCTAACCTGTCTATCCAATCAAATTTGTTAGAGGATATACAAATTGGTCAAGGACATGACGACACACTAACAGCACACATGGATGCAGTCAGAGAAGGCAAGACTACAAACTTCTCAATATCCAGTCAAGGTTTATGGAGATATAAGGATCGGGTATGCGTGCCAGACGATCAAAGTATTAAGAAGACAATCCTAGAAGAAGCACACAATGCCCCGTACTCAGTTCATCCAGGGTCTACCAAGATGACTCATTCAAGGCAGTCTATTGGTGGCTAGGGATGAAGAAGGAGATAGCAGAGTATGTATTTAAGTGTCTGGTATGCCAACAAGTGAAAGCGGAGCATCAACGGCCTGTAGGTTTATTGCAACCTCTTAGCATACCAGAATGGAAGTAGGATGATATAACCATGGATTTTGTGACGGGGCTACCAAAGACGAACAAGCAGCATGATTCCGCTTGGATAGTAATAGATAGACTAACCAAGCCGGCTCATTTTCTGCCTGTTAGAACTTCATGCACGGCAGACCAATATGCAGACATCTACATCCAAGAGATTGTACGATTGCATGGAATCCCCAAGACATTAGTGTCAGATAGAGGATCAGTATTTAGGTCAAGATTTTGGAGAAGCTTACAGCAAGCTATGGGTACTAAGTTAAGCCTTAGTACAGCTTTCCATCCTCAGACAGATGGGCAGTCTGAGCGTACGATTCAGATCTTAGAAGATATGCTACGCGTGTGTATACTTGATTTCGGAGGATCATGGAACAAGTACCTACCACTGATCGAGTTCTCGTACAACAACAGCTACCAGTCGATGATCGGAATGGCACCTTATGAGTTGCTATATGAACGAAGGTACCGATCACCGTTGCACTAGGACGAGGTATAAGAAAGGCAGCTTCTAAGGCCCGAAGCTGTTAGACAAGCTCAAGAAGCAGTAACGCTTATTAGACAGCGAATGCTGGCTGCTCAAAGCCGTCAGAAAAGATAGGAGGATACCAAGCGACGCGATGTGGAATTCTAAGTTGGAGATCAAGATATCTCCTATGAAAGGTTTCAAGCGGTTTGGGAAGAAAGGCAAGCTTAGTCCCCGATTCATAGGTCCTTTTAGATATTTGACAAAGTGGGAACAATTGCGTATAGACTAGCCCTACCGCCAGCAATAGCCGATAGTCACAACGTCTTCCACATCTCGATGCTACGCAAATATGTGTCAGACCCATCTCACGTCCTCAAGAACGATACGATAGCGCTCCAGAAAGACTTAAGTTATGAGGAACGACCGGTTAGCATCCTAGATAGAGGGATGAAGCAGTTACGGTCCAAGAGCTTTCCTATAGTCAAAGTCCTATGGAGCAATAGTTCTGAACGCGAGGCAACGTGGGAGTTAGAGGAGGACATGCAAGGCTGGTATCCGAAGTATGTGATAAGTAAATTTCGAGGACGAAATTCTTTTTAGTAGGGGAGAATTGTAGAGTCCAAGAACTTTACTTAGCTAAGATAGATAGTAGTATTATAGTATGTTTTGTGTTATCTTTGTTACTATGGATTTTTGGTTCAGACCGGGAATTATTTGGAAACTCATAGTAGTACTTATAGATTTTCTAAGTTTAACCTATAGTTTAAGAATATTAAGTTTAACCTAAGGTTTGATTAATGCGACTGATATTAAGGATTATATTTATTATATTATAAGGTTTAGACATCAACCAATAAGATTTTAAGCACATGTTATGAATGGTGATTAAGGATTAAGTATTTTTGAGGATTTAATTTAATAAGGAGTAAAGTTTGAATCCCCTAAGGTCAGTCAGCAGCTTTGAATACGTTGAGGGCTTAGTCAAGGCTGTTTACCCCATTCAAACTTAGCTAAAAATGTGTAATATTGTGTTTAATTATTCAGCGTATGCCGATATATCGCCGCTATAGGGGGCGATATATCGCAGCACGTAGATACGGAAAACACGAGACGATGCACGGTCGCCTCGGGCAAACTGGCCCAGGCGATATATCGCCTACAGGGGGCGATATATCGCCTCCTTCAGCATATGTTCAATTGTTTTTGAATTCTTTTCCTTTCAGCCATTCAAACTCCTCCATAAGTCCAGCATCTTTTGAACGAGTCTTCAGCCTCTGCTGAACGATTATTCAAATGATTTTCACTTAAAATGCCATTATTTTTATTCAACTAAAATCAAGATACTTTCATTCCAAAACTCTATAAATAGGACCTAGTACCTAGCCATTATTCACCTTTTACTCTAAGTTCAGAAGCTGCAAGTGCTAGGAGAGTGTGAGAGTTAAACACCTGGGTTTGGGAAATCATAAGCTTAAACATCATAAGCTTATCAAACACTTTGGGAAGTGAGGTTCTATAGTATTTCGGTTGAGGTGTAGATTGGTCTTTCAAGTCTTTGAGGTAACCAAAACTCTAGTTCCTTTCTGTATTATGTTATTTTCTTCCTCATAGTCTTCTACTCAATCTCTAACCTTAATCTTTATTTTGGTTAGGGAATCCAAGTTCTTAAGCACATAAGTTGTGGTAAGCATGTTTCTCAAATGGTTTAGTCTTCCCATTTCCTTTTCATCTCTTTCCTTCTTTCAACTCACTCATGTTCATTATGGTTTTAGGAGTGTTCCAAAAGTCCCAACTCAGTCCATTATATCGCGGTAACTTTGATAAGGAAAATAGGCTAGAATCTATATGTTTATGTTTACGTTATCTTATGTGTTATGTTATGATATGTTATGAATATGTTATGAATATGTATGCATGTATGTTTGTAGGCTTGGGCATATGACCCATATGACTAACAAGACCCCAAATGGGTTATGGGCATATGACCTACTTAGCTAGTAGGACCCCACTAATCCCATGGGCATATGCTTGTTTAGTCTATGGGACCCCAAGTAATAATGGCCATTATAATAAGTGTATTATGTGTTATGATATGTCTTTATGTTTCTTATGAAATTATGTTAATGACTATGTGTTAGATTTTTCCTTGCTGGGCATTAGGCTCATTCCTTTCTGTTTATGTGCAGGAAAATAAGCTTTAGAGGCGGAAAGATTCGTGATGCTTAGAGGATGTGTATCGATGGTGAATGGAGTCAAGGGGTCGGGCGTTATTCGATTCGAGGATGTAGTCTTGTTTATGTTTTTTATGGTTTTAGATGTATTTTCCGCATTTTCTATGTAACTCTTTTTACTTTAAGTTATTTTTGTTTTAAAGACAATGGGTACCCATATCCTACTTATTTTTATGAAAGTAACCTTTGTTTCTACAAGTTTATAATAGATTATGGTATTTCCACAAAAATGTAAGTTTTATGTATAGATTCGTTAATGGTCCAAATAGTTTAGATTAGTGGGTCATTACATCCAAGTTCATCATGACTGAGGAATCCCCGGAAGTTCCAGCTGAAGGAGCTACCAAGTCTGTGAGGGACAAGTATGAGCGTTGGCAAGCGGCTAACAACAAGGCGCGATACTACATGTTGACTAGTATGGTCTACACTCTCAAGACAAAAATGGAGAATTTCGAGACAACCTACGAAATCTTAAATCAACTCCAAGACATGTTTGGAGCCAAGTCAGCGCAGACTCGTTTTGAGGCCACCAAGAAATATGCCAATGCTCGAATGGCACCTTCTCAACATGTTCTTGATCACTTGATCAAGATGACAAACTACTTTCAGGAAGATGAACTGTATGTAGCCATAATAGATGAGGAAACTCAAGTTGGCTTAATCCTCAACAGTCTTTCTCCAGCTTTCCTTCCATTCACCACCTACTATGTGTTGAATAAACTCAACTATGGTCTGACGCAGCTCATGAATGAGCTTCAGACTTTTGAGTCTGTCATGGGCGGACCTAGTAAGGGAGGAGAAAAGAAGACAACTACTACTGCTGCTGCTGATCCAGCTAAGGCTGAAGCTAACCAAGCTTCGTCTTCAAAAGCTGGAAACAAGAGGAAAGGTGGACAAAACTACAACCCCAAGCCTGCAAAGGCTGCAAAGATGAGTGCACAACCAAGTGCACAGACGCCTAAGGGGAAGAACAAGAAAGGTAAATATAAGTGCTTTCGCTGCAAAGAGAAGGGGCATTGGAAACGAGATTGCCCTAAGTTTCTAGCAGCGAAAAACAAAGGTAATGATTATAGTTCATTTATCTTGGAAACATGTGTTTTAGAGAATGATAAATCCGTTAGGATTATTGATTATGGATCTACTAACCATGTTTGTAACTCTTTACAGCTTCTTGAATCGGGGGAGTAAGTGAACGAAGGTGGCTTAATGCTTAGAGTTGGAAACAGAGCGTTCGTTGCGGTCCAAGCTAGAGGAAGAGCTCGTCTGAAGTTCGGAAATAAATACTTAATTTTAAAAGATGTATTTTTTATTCCAGATTTTAGTAGAAATTTAATTTCAGTTTCCATGTTGCAATTAGAACGATTTGTTATGCCTTCACAAGTTTTAATATATCTATTTCTTTCAATGGATCACAATTGTGTATTGCATGTTTGAAAAACAGGCTTTATATTCTGCAACCTAACGAACCCCTCGCTCTTAATAATGATTTATTCAAAGTAGCTAAACCTAGGACCAATAAACGTCAAAAGATCGATAACGATAATATGATGTATTTATGCCATTTGAGACTAGGTCACATTGGCTATGATAGGATTCAAAGACTTACAATGGACGGACCTTTGAGGGAACTCACCTTAGGTGAATTACCTGTCTGTGAATCTTGTCTAGAAGGCAAACTGACTAAGCGTCCATTCTCTGCACAGGGTGATAAGGCCAAAGAACCACTTGGTCTTGTGCATTCAGATGTTTGTGGACCTTTGAATGTACAAGCCAGGGGTGGTTTTGAGTATTTCGTCACTTTCATTGACGATTACTCTAGATACTCATGTCTTTACCTAATGCATAGGAAATCAAAAACATTTTCAAAGTTTCAGGAATTCCTAGCAATGGCTCAGAACCAATTAGGTAAAACGTTAAAGATCTTGTGATCTAATAGGGGTGGAGAATATTTGGATATGCAGTTCCAAGATCATTTAACTGAACTTGGGGTTTTATCACAACTTACTACCCCAGGTACTCCGCAACAAAATGGTGTAGCGGAACGCCAGAACAGAACTTTATTGGAAATGGTTACATGCATGCTTAGTTACTCAACTCTACCAACTTTGTTCTGGGGACATGCAATTGAAACCGCAAATGACATTCTCAATGTCGTGCCATCAAAATCAACCCCCAAAACACCTTTAGAATGCTGGAATGGTCGTGAACCTAGTTTACGCCATTATAGAATCTAGGGGTGTCCCGCTCACGTCCTGAGGAAAAAGGAGGGAAAGCTAGAACCGCAAACTGAAGTTTGCATGTTTGTCTGCTATCCTAAAGGTACTCGGGGTGGAATTTTCTATAGTCATTCAGAAAAGAAAGTGTTTACTTCTACAAATGCTACTTTTCTAGAAAATGACTATGTCCAAAACTTTAAACCTCGCAGCAAAGTAGTTTTAGAGGAGATGGTTAAAGAATTGACTCCAACCAATGTTCCATCGTCATCAATGTGAGTTGATGATGAAATTCCCACTCTTCATGGCCAACTGACGCAAGTCAGTTTAAATGAAGAAAGTACCACTGTTCCTGAGCAAACAGACATGGAACCTCGTCGTAGTAGGAGGGTTTCTAGGAACCCAGTTCGCTATGATTTGGATGGTGAAACCAATATGGTTGTTGGTGACACTAGTGATGATGATCCACTATCTTTCAAACAGGCAATGGCTAGCCCTGAAAAAGAACTATGGCTCGAAGCCATGAAACAAGAAATGGAGTCCATGTACTCAAATTCTGTCTGGGATATTGTGGAAGCACCTAGTGACTTTAGGGCCATTGGGTGCAAGTGGATCTACAAGAAGAAATGAGGTGTTGATGGAAATATCAAGACTTATAAAGCTCGATTAGTGGGAAAAGGTTATACCCAAAGTAAAGGCATGGACTATGAGGAAACTTTTAGTCCGGTAGCCATGCTCAAATTAATTCGCATCCTCCTATCCATAGCAGCCACTCTCGACTATGAAATCTGGCAAATGGACGTCAAGACAATTTTTCTTAATGGAAAGCTTGACGAAGTCATTTAAATGGATCAGCCAAAAGGATTTAAAGTATCTGGACAAGAAGGAAAAGTTTGCAAGTTGAATAGGTCCATCTATGGACTTAAGCAAGCTTCTCGTTCCTGGAATCTTAGGTTTGATGAAATAATCATCACCTATGGCTTTGAACAAAATATTGATGAGCCCTGTGTTTACCAACTGAAGGCAAATCAAATAGTGGTATTCCTGGTTCTTTATGTAGATGATGTCTTACTCATTGGAAACAATGTTAAGAAATTATCAGATGTGAAGAATTGGTTGAGCACTCAATTCAAAATGAAGGATTTGGGTGAATCAAGTTATGTTCTAGGTATCCAGATCATCATGGATAGAAAGAATAAACTTTTAGCTCTATTTCAAGCAGCTTACATTGATAAAGTGCTTGAACGTTTCTCAATGACAAATTCCAAGAAAGGGCGTCTACCGTCCCACCATGGAAATCATCTTCCAAAGAAGTAGTCTCCCCAGACTCCTGAAGAGGAAGATGCAATGAGCAAAGTTCCTTACGCATCTGCAGTTGGAAGTCTGATGTATGCCATGTTGTGTACTAGACCAGATATCTACTACGCAGTGGGAGTAGTGAGCAGGTATCAGTCAAACCCAGGACCGGAACATTGGATAGCAGTTGAGCATATCCTGAAGTATTTGAGACGGACTAGGGACTATATGTTAGTCTACAAGGGTGGTGTTCTGAACCCTGTATGCTACACCGATTCAGATTTTTAGACTGATGTCGATCACAGAAAGTCTACTTATGGAATGGTGTTTACTCTTGGGGGTGGATCTGTGATTTGGAGAAGCGTAAAGCAATCTGCAATCTCAAATTCCACCATGGAGGCTGAGTACATAGCCGCGTCAGAAGCAGCTAAGGAAATAGTCTGGCTAAAGAAGTTCTATTCGGATCTTGGTGTTATTCCATAAATGGATAAACTGCTTGTGTTGTTTTGTAATAATACAGGAGCGATAGCCAACTCGAAAGAACCTCGAAATCACAAGAGGAGTAAACATATAGAAAGGAAGTATCCAATTTTTCGAGAATATTTGGCCAGGGGAGATGTGAAGGTTATTAAGATTGCAACTGAAGACAATCTTGTGGATCCGTTTACATAGACACTACCAGAAGCTACATTTGATAAGCATATCAAGGAGATGGGATTAGTAGAATTAAGGGATTAGTTTCAATTAGTGCAAGTGGGAGTTTGTTGGGGTTTTATGCCCTAATTGAAACCCAAATTCTTTGTAATCTCATTTTATTATCAATAAAAGAATATAAATCATTTTTTGACTTGGTCAATCACTTTGCTCACATGTTTTATTTTCATGATTACTTGTTTAATATAAACTTCTATTAAATCCCGAGCATATTGCTAATCTTATTTATCGTGACGTAATCACAGTGGAATATAAATATGATTATATGTTCAAAATAAGTTAGTCCTAAGATTAGTCAATGCACAGGATTTACACTGACATGCCAATCTACGATATGATCTACTTACACATTATAGTGCTATGTTCTTTCCAAAACATTAGCAAAGTAGATAAGATCGGATGTATTTGTTACATCAGACAGGACCGATATTGACAGTTGATAAGATAAGTAAACATACCGTTATTATCTATTCTAGTCATATCATATAGTTGACCATAGGTCAATTCAATCTCAATTATGAGTGATTAGTATTCTAACTGATTGTATTATTTGAGTTCTTTGACTTGTTTGTTACCAGCTTACCCTACGGACTAGCCCATACTTACATCTTGGGAACTCGGTAGTATAATTGAATGGGAGTTTTAATCATAGATATGAACATCTATAGTTCCGATGAAGAAGTGAAATGATGGTTTCCTTTTAGATTGGTTCAAGGTGTTAAATGATAGAGATCTCATTTTAGTAATTAAATTAGTTTACTGAAATATCATTTACAAGGAACTAAGTGTTTTAAGGATAAAATACAATGAGGGGTAAAACGGTATTTTAGTCCTATCTCATTGTAGACCGTCTATAGAGGATTGAGTGACAATTGTGGATGTAACAATGGATAATTAATAGCGTATCTATATTTGTTATAGAGCGTTCTATGAATTCAAGAGTGCAATTCCGAGTCTATAGTGGAGTCGCGAGGAATTAATAAGTTAGTAAATTTATTTATTAGATTTATGATAACTTATTGGAGCTTGATTTCATAGGCCCATGGTCTCCATTGTACCTTGGATTAAATCATCTAGATAGTCTCAATTAATTGATTTAATCATCAATTAGAATTATCAAAGGTGACCAGGTCAATTTTGGATAATTTCACAGAGTTGTGTAATTTTGAGAAGAAAAGAGAAATTATGGCAGATTTATTAATTAAGATAAATTGGTATCTAAATTAATAAATAAGTTTAAATCAAGGTTCAAATTATAAATAATTAATTTGATAAAGGATTTAAATAATTATTTAATTAATTAAATCAATAGAAAATAACAAAGGGGTTGATTTTAAGTCCAGTTTGCTTATAATCAAATGGGAAATTTCACGGGCCTATAGCCCATGATAATTTCAACCTAGGGCTTCAAAATGGCTATTATTTTATTGATTTTTAATTAAATTAAATGGCCTAATTGAGTCTATAAAAGGTGTGCTTAGAGAGAAGTCAAAACATAAGTTTGATAAGTCACAAGTCAGATTTTCGGATAGTTTTAGATCCTCTCTAAACACAAGTCATTTTCTAAGCCTCTTTGTTATTTTCTCTTCTTCTCTCTATATCTATCTCATGTGTTGAGAATTTCCCACACTAGTCTAGGTGGTTCTAAGGATACATTGGAAGATTCTGAAGAAAATAGAAGATCGGTTCAGTTTCTTGATAATACTCTGCGACATAGAGGATACAAGAGTTAGAGAAACTGAAGGAAGGACTCTTTAATTCCGCTGCGTATACTGTAAGTATTCTATTCTTTGTTTCTCTTTGAATTCAATTTTAGAAACATGTTTTAGGCTATCTCGTATTAATATGTTTAATATTAGATATACATGAAAATAAATAAAGATCCTATATAAGATAATCCAACAGTCTCAGCTTCTACCTGATTCAAGGCGAACACTCGAGCTGGAGTCAAGTTGTTCACCTTCCTTGGTTCTTCTTTCTTCAATGTTGGGCAGTCTCTCTTGAGATATCCAGTCACTCCGCACAAGTAACAGGCTTTTGCCTGACATTCACCCAGATGGCGCTTCCTACTTCTTGCACACTCTGGGTAGCTCCTCTAAGCCTCACTGCCGCCATGGACACCCCGGCCTCTCCTATTAGGACCAGCAGTAGTCGAGGTTTGAAGGGTCTTCCTCTTATCACTGGGGTCTCTGCCCCTACCTGATCCTGTGAGTGGAGGCACTTCCCTCCAAACATCCCGTCTTGCAGCGCTCTCCCTCCTTATCTTGGTCTGTATCTCCTCAGCTGTGAGGTCCTTCTCAACCACCTGGGCATAAATCGTCTCCCCAGGTACTGATGTGATCCATACATCTCGGGCTACGATAGCATTCAGCCTCCGAAAAAACCTGTCTTGCCTGGCTGCATCTGTAGGCACTAGATGAAGCGTAAACTTCGCTAGTCTATCAAATTTTAGGGCATACTCAATAACTGTCATGGTGTCGTGTACCAAACCGGTGAACTCATTCACCTTTGCCGCCCTGACGACAATGTTGTAATATTTTTGGTTGAACAAATCTCTTAACACATCCCAACTCATGGTTGAAACATCTCGAGTATGGGATGCCACCTCACCAAATGCGGGCATCATCTTGAAACATGTAAATGGCACAGACCGCCCTATCATTACCTACCACCCTCATGAAGTCCAGGTGTGAGGTGATGAGACTCATCCATTGTTCCACCTTAACTATATCTTGTCCTTCCTCGAAAAATGGAGGATGTTGCTTCCTAAACCTTTCGTACAGTTGCTCCCAATCTCAGACTACTGTACTACTAGTGCCACAACAGGTGGCAAGTCTTGTGCAACATTCTCTGGCGCAACCTGGTGTCTCAAAATGCGAAACTCTTCATCTTGACTCTGAAGTCTAGATTGCATATCAGCAAGCATCTGCTGCCAGGGATTGGTGGAGGGTTCTGGCCCTGGTCATCATCTCTAGCCTCGATCTCACTGTCGGCTAGTCGAACTGATCGCCTTGAAGGCATAATTCTCTAAGTTTATCTACAATCAACAACTCGGCGGATCAGGCAATGATAACAGGTATTTTGAAATCACCCTACGATCCAATGCCAATACTCTAGCAATAGTATACAATTACAATGCACATAGACATTTTAGTAATTATTCACATACAATAGCAATGCTAGTAAGCATGCCTTATCATATACACATTGCAGTCAAGGACCAGGCCCTAAGTATATCTCAGGCTTCCTAGTAACCAAGCAGATAAGGCATTTATATTTCATTTAAATTGTTAAACATATAATCACATACACAATTACCAAACCCTGAGTCAAGCTTGTCTTTAGCGACAAGTGTACATGCCCAAGCAATCCTCAGGAACCCTTAAACCTAGATCGCTCTGATACCAAGTGGCAATGCCCTGGATAGTCAAGACCATTACACTATGTATTTTAAATAGTGAAGGACTTTCTAACTAATTCATTTGGTCATAAATGTGTTACCAAGGTTAATTAATGGATTAGGTTTAAATGATTTTGATCATAGGAATAGTTGTTTTTCATTAAAAAGTAAGAGTTTGTACATGGGATCCCGAAAAGGTGTTTACAAGGCAATTACAACCCTAAAATAATTACAACTAAAGCCAACCTAAGTGGCAAAATAAAATTTGGCTCTAGTCCATGTTAATCCCTCCACTGTGGCGCTCGAGCAGCTGCTGATGTACACACCACCCTTAAAGCTCTCCAACTCACGATTGGTCCATCTTTCCATTTCCCTTACCTGCACCACGTAGCACCCGTGAGACAAGGCTCAATAAGAAAACTTAATTCACAACCACAAATGAACAACAATATATATATAGTAAACTTAAATCGATCAATTCAATAACAATAGAACATAAGAAATAAGCTAGGCACAAATAAATAGTTCAATCCAACATGTAATTCAATCTCAGCATTCAATACAGTTAGTTAAGTGCAGAAGGCACTTTTGTTTATTCAGAGACATTCAGTCCTGGCACCCTTAGGCCGAGCCCACTTGTTATTTAGCTGACCCCAACACGCTTAGGTCAAGCTACGTTCTGCACGCTTAACATCAGCCTCAACTCCCTTAAGTTGGACTTTCAAATCATATATATGTACACCAACATATAGATTACAGAACACGCAATCACTTACAACATAACAAGCATGCCTACCCAGATATTCTCAAATAAAAATATAATTGTAATCTCACATATTATCATTTTTGTTAACAAGGGTCCTAGCTCCGATCACAACCTGGGTGCAGTTTTCTTACCTCGAGTCCCGAGCTGAAGACGTAAGGCGGTCCCGAGCGCAATCCTCAATCTTGAGCCTTAACGGTAACCCTCGTCATAAAGAGATAATGGATAACCATTAAAACCAAAACCAATTAAAAGCTTCATAATAACATACTAGCCTCCGAGACCTCAAATTCTAGCAAACTGGGTAGCAGAATCATTCTCGAGCACTTAGGTTTGAGTTCTCGAGCCTAAAAACCTAATTTGTCTATTTCTCTCAATTAGAGCAGTGTCCCAGGCCTTAAGGGCCGCCGTGCCGCGCTACAAATTAGAGAGCAAGGGGTCTCTCTCTTAGAAGACACCGCCCACGATGCGCCCCAACCAGCGTCGCGACGCTTAGGCAATTTTAGAGAATCATGGCTATTCCCTGCACACGGGTTGCGGTGCCTAAAGAAGACAACTGCGGCTCGAGTCCAAAACCCAGAAATTCCCAATGTTTTCAATCCCAAAATCTTTAGAATTTCCTACCAAAACCCTCATTTTTCCCAAAATCAAACCCCCAAAAAGTTATTGGAGCATATACAACATTTATGACCTATAAACTAGCTCAAAGGTACCTCAAATCTTTAAATTCATACTTAAGCTAACAACCCCAAAAACCTTACTTGATCACAGAATTTACAGAGAAATCAAGTTTGTAAAGCTCACCTTAGAGAGGATTTTGACCCATGACATAACTCCAATCTTTCTCTTAGCTTGATTCCTCTGTTCTCAGCCCCAAACTTCAATGAATTGGTGTTCTTCCTTTAGCTTACCAAAGCTTTCCCCAAGGAGAGTGATAGAGATGGTAAATGAGAGAGAGAGAGAGAGAGCCCTTAGTGATTTTCTCGTCACTTCCTAAAATTTTCCTAAGCATATCTCTTAACTCAAAAGACTAAAATGCCCCTAAACTTATCCTTAGCCTCTTATTGCCTTTAAGGGAAAACTCGTCATTTACCGAATTTCCCGCTAATCCTCAAGTGGCCCTATAAATTCCCAATTAATCCCGACGTGCCCAATTAATCACCAAATAATTACTCATTACTCAATAAATCCCAAATATACGCTAGGTTTCCCAAAGTGCCCCTAGGCTCACCCCGACCGGGTATTTAACCCTTTTGTGACTATTCTGCTAATCCACTACCTAGGATCGCCTCAGGCCAAACATCGCAACTATATGCTCATAATAATTTCCTCTCAATCATTTAATTCAACTATAATCACGTTTATACCCTAAATGGGTTAAAATTACAAATATGCCTTTATTGACAAGAACAGGCCTGCATGCATATTTAATTCACCTAAACATGCAAATATACTTGTATTACCAAATTGTTGACTGACGATTTAGCCAACGACACGGAGTCACTAAAAATGATACAAATGTATAAGTTGAATGCAAGAACTAAATGACGCAAGGATTTTATAGTGGTTCAGCCCCAGAGATTGGTAATAACCCACGTCCACTTGGTATTTTTATTGATGTAAACTCTTAAACATGTGATCAGCCAACTAGGGTTGACTGAGTTTCGCAAGCTCCAAAGGGGGATACAAAAGTCGTGTATAAAAAACACTAGTTCTCTCTAAATACAAATTATTGCCTTTCTTTAATCCAATGTATCCTATTTATTGGCTCAAGTATGTACATATGGGTCGGTGGGCCGTCTTTAAACATTATTACAAGAATATTTGAATCATAACATAAATCATAATAGTTACATATAAAGAGGGTCAAATATCATTGAAATATCCTACTTATAACTGTATTTGAACTCTGGCTTCTTTACTGCGATCAGACCTGGTCGTACTATTCAGCATCTTTCTTGAATCCATCGAACAAATTCTATTCTGGTCGTTGGTCATCCAGACTGTCATAACTAAATAGTCACATGATATCCACGTGCACCCCAATCGTGCCACGTCAGCAAGAAAATATTTTTTGGCTAAACATTTTCCCCTCAAGTTTATTTTAATGTGATCAACATTTAATAAACTTACTCGACTAGCAATTCATCTGACCTGTCACATTTGTCAGTACTTACTTTTTCGAAAAGGCAAGTAATCATGACTTTTTACAGTTTCACATAATCGTTTTGACAGTGACATCGAAACTCTATTTCCATCATTACCTTCAATTACTACCCCAAATAGTATAAATATAAGCCTCTTCTCCATTTTTTATTTTTTTACCCAAACCTTCCCTCTCTTCAAGAATACTCAGAAAAACCTTCAACAAAACCCAGAGACTTCAGTGCGATTCGAGACATCTTCGAGCAACTCCGAGCAAAACTTTCATGATTTTTCCTACAATCCGTACTCCAAGTAAGTTTTTGAATCAATCCTCTTATCTTTGTAGAAATTTTTGTGTATTATGTTTCTGATTCATGAGCTTTTGTAACTGGGTTTCTACTATTCTTGGAAACTTTTTTTGGGTAACCGGGTTTAGGCAAACATACATAGAATAAGAATGCTAGAATAGGGATTCTAGGCAGTATAAAATACTAGAAAATGCCTAAAAAGCAATGTGGAGTATAGGTATACCGATTTCGGGTCCAAAATCGAAATGAAAATTCGATTTTGATTATTTCAGAAAAACTAGGTTTTTCCCACATGTTTTCGAAGTTGGAAAGTTTTTCCGAAAAAAACTTTTCACATTCACTTTTTGATCTATTTTTTCTACCTGCTCGAATGTTTATTGTGTTTTTATTAGGATGTTGTTGGTCGTATAGAAGCTTAAATTTTATACATGAGCAACGTTATTCTTGTTTTTCTCTTTCTTCCATCTATTGGTCGTAGATTCTCACTTCCCCTTTGCTCTTCTCAGACATTCATGCATGATCCCTGGGGAGGTGAGAGACCAATAGACGAAGACCTTCTTGCTTTGTTGTTCGAGGATCAAGAACAACCTTTTTTTCCTTTTCTTGAGCCTTCAGTTTTACACCCAAACCCTACGACCAATCCTCCATACAACCCGTCAGAGAACCAATCGAACAAGGGTCGTGTCAAATACACTACTCATAGCAAAAGGAAAACCACAGATTCACCTTCAAGCCTGCCTGCAATCAATGCAGTGGGTCCTTCAAGTGATGCCCAACATTTAAAATTTTCACCACCAGATATAAAACCCAAAGCTCGTCCCTGTGATGGCCCTCGAACAGAGGTAGACTGGTACATTGCCCCTCCTAGCATCATATCGACCAGAATGGTGGAAAAATATCCCAAGTATGGGCTTCCTAAGATTACCCTGTACAAACCTACACCCGACCAGAGGGAAAATGTGCTCGGAGGTTCCTACAGAGCCTGGTCGAGGTATCATATAGAAGCAGGGGAAATCTTGCCCTTGCATGACTTTTTCAGAGGGGTGGCCAATTATTTTGAGGTCGCTCCTTTCCAAATAATACCCAATGGATATAGAGTACATTCAGCACTCTATATCCTATACAACCACAAAAAATGGCATGTGCCTACTCCACATGAGATCAACTATCTGTTTGATCTCAAATCCAACCCCAATCAGAACAACACAGGGTTCTTCAATTTCTACCACTAGCAATTCGCTCGCACATTCCTAAGTTACATTACCAATAAGTCCAATGTTGGAAGATACTTGCAAGAGTACTTCCTCACAACCGACTTGGTTGCCGACAACATGGCCTTCACTCGAGGAGGTAAACTTTCAATCTCTGATCGACATTTATCCAGTCATTTTTCATCTTTCCTTGTCGTTAGTTGTTTTGTGTTGTATGGCACCGACCAGTCCCCACTCTAGAAAGGGAGATAAGAGCCACAACCCTGGCCAGCATGAAGAATATAGAAAAAAATGTCAAGGAGCTAGTCACGAAGAGAAATTTAAGGCTTGTCAACCTTTTAGAACCTCACTAGAAAGTGTGGGAATCCACTGCAAGGAGTGGCACTGGAGAGAGCACTGGAGGACAAGATAACCCCGAGTAGTAGCAAGATGTGTCACAACCCCTGAGGCATCGATCAACGGGAGTGACCATTTGAGAATCTTCCCTAAATACTCAAGCAGCTAATACTCCTACCCCACATGGGAGAGGAAAACAAAAACTACCAGAATATACTGGTCCCATACTCTAATCTTCTAATGAGAACGGTATAGATTTCTCACTCTTAAATAAACTACCCATCCCTTGTCATTTATTTGATAGGGATGGCAACTTTAAATTTACGACTAGTAGTTTTAGCCTGCACTTCTTTGAGGTGGATAGTGAGTGTAGCAGTAGCTCTTTAGATAATGTAGTAAATGGTAATAATAGTTCGGGTACACTACTTAGAATTTCTTTTTAGTTTGTTCCTTTAATGTGCTGAACTATGTCTTGACATATCTGCTCGTTTATTTTTGTTTTGTAGTCATGCCATCCGACGACGCCTTCGATATCTACGCTTTAGCGAGCAAGAAGAAGTCAAGCAGAAGACACCCTGGAGAAGGCAGTGGGGAACCTTTAAAGAAAAAGGCTCGACCAGAGGTCACTCCACCTCTCATTCCTTCCAAATCAACAACTCCTCCTCCTACTCCTCGCACTGATCCTTCCACCGACCAAACAGGAAGACCTTTCCCTACAGAATTACTGACCAATGCTTGTAGCTCAACAAATGACAAACTACAGAGATTTTCCAAGCATCGTCGCAGCCAAGAGGCCTTTGTCTGTCTCCCTTCGTTGAAACCTAACCAGGTCCCTGCTCATGGATTCAATGAACCCCTCAGTGTAAGTTTCTTCTGTATTGTGTTTTAGTCGAACAAGATTTCATTTGATTAGTTCTAAAAGCTTCATTCTTCTACTGTTCACAAGGTATCTTGACCATGAACAACGGCTAGCGTCATGCTGAAGAGGCCGATGCAAAACATTCCAAGGAGATCAAGGCATGGGAGGCCATGGATAAGGCGGCTGCCAAGAAGATCAAGACATGGGAGGTCAAGCTTAAGGAGACTGAAGACAAAGTTTCCATTTTAATCGACGAGCTAAAGAGGAGCCAATAAGATCGGGCTAAGGCTATTGCTGCCAAGGAGAAGTTTAAGGAAGCTTCTGAGACTAACTACAAGGAAGCAGCCAAGCCTCAAGAGGATCTGGAGGTGAGCATGAAGGAGGCCACTGGTCTAGAGGAGCGAGTGAAGCTGCTCGCGAAGAAAAACTCCCAAAACATGGAGAGGTTCCAAGGAGCCACCTTCAACTGCTTCTACCTGTTTTGGAAGAATAATCCAGAGGAAAACTTCAAGTATCTTCCTGATCAGGTAAAACAAGCTGAACTTGCCAAATGTGTTGCTCTCCTAGAAGAGGAGAGAAATGCTCACAATACCTCGGATTCTCCTGAAATTTCGTTGGCGACAGGCATTGATGGTGCTGAAGAAGAAGTCGGACCTTTAGTCGACCAACAGCCTCAGCAGGACCCTCCCTCAGCTACACAGTAAAAAAATTTATTTATGTAATAAAAAAACACATGAACAACAATTCGTGATGTTAAGACAATTTGCTGCCTAAGGCTACCTTTTTTTCCTTTTAATATATTTAATTACATCCGAGCAGTATTTGCTCAAGGTGTAAAGGCATTTCATTGTGATATTATAATACATTCTCATTGCTATTATAACATCTGCTCGTATGACTGAACTTCGCATAACACTTTATTAAAATATGCACAAAATTAACCAAATTTTTTTGAAAAATACTCTAAGTGTCGTAGTATGGTTTCCCTTATTTTTCTCGTGTGTTTGCATATGTCTATTGATATGCTTTGCTCACTTTGCATCTTATATGCCCCCCAAGTGATCTAGGAGTCTAAGGTTCTCGGTCACTGGCCATGACCAATACCTGTTCGAACATTACTGCTCGCGTACTTATAAACAATCAATTATAATATAGCAAAACAACACACATAATGAGCAAATACTTGTAATAAATACAATAATTGGCAAGAATAACTCGCTGCGCACAGTTCCTTTTATTTCTCATAAAAAAATGGACAAGATTCGTGTCTATACGAATGATCAAAAATTTGTCTTACACTTATATGCGACCAGCCATCTAACTGACCAGCCCTTATTCACAAACTTGTAAAAAGTAATATTAATACAAGCTAACTCTTTAAAAATAATTTTTCATTGGTAATACTTGCACAGGTGTTCTCCATTCCAATAGCGAAGAAGGAGATCTCCATTTAAGCGAGCAAGTTTGTGTGTGCCTAGTTGAAGAATTTCTTCAATTTGATATGGTCTTTCCCTATTCAGTCCGAGTACTCCAGCAGCATGGTCGCGAGTGTTAAGAAAAACCCTTCTATGTACCAAATCTCACACATCAAACTTTCTTTCGTGTACTTTAGAGTTAAAATATCAAGCGACCTTTTGTTGGTAAGCTACAACTCAAAATTGAGCCTACTCTCGCCTTTCGTCGGCCAAGTCTAAAGACTCCATTAATAACTGGTTATTTGTGCTCTGGTCATATGCTAGCCTTCTATGTGATGGTGGATTTAACTCAATGGGTAACATGGCTTCATACCCACAGGCCAAGGAAAATGGTGTATGGCCTGTTGCTGTTCGGTGAGATGTTCTATACGACCAGAGTACTTCTAGCAATTATTCTGGCCACACTCCCTTCGCTTCTTGGAGCATTTTCTTCAGTGTGTCCTTTAGAGTTTTGTTAACGGCTTCAACTTGTCTGTTGGCTTGTTGATGAGCAACTGACAAAAAAATCTTCGTGATACCATGTTGTTTGCAGAAATCTGT
This sequence comes from Humulus lupulus, assembly GCF_963169125.1. Classification (NCBI taxonomy): domain Eukaryota; kingdom Viridiplantae; phylum Streptophyta; class Magnoliopsida; order Rosales; family Cannabaceae; genus Humulus; species Humulus lupulus. Next base: position 141,639,110 of record NC_084798.1, on the reverse strand, counting down.
GAAATGGTCGCTGTCAAATTGTGTGCCATTATCTGAAATAATTTTTTTGTCAACCCATATCGCCATACAATGTTTTTGACGACAAAACCCAACACTTTCTTGGTCATAATTGTTGCGAGTGGCTTAGCTTCCCTTTTCCTGTAGGCAAAGATCTGATTAGGTCGATTCCCCAAACCGTGAATGGCCATGGGCTTTGCATCTGTTTAAGCTCATTTGGGGCTGCTCGTGGTATCTCGGAATATCGTTGGCACTTATCACACTTCTTAATGAATTCCATAGTCTTCGATCATGCTAGGCCAAAAATATCATTGCCGGAGAATCTTATTTCACAAACTTTGCCCCCCAACGTGATCTCCACAGAAACCTTCATGTACTTCTTGCATCAATTCCTTAGCCTTTTCCTTAGAGACACACCGTAATAAAGGCATTGAGTATTCTCGTCTATACAAAACTACATTAATCAAAATAAACCGAGTCGATTGCCTTTGAAGCGTCATTGCCTTATTCCTATCTACTAGTAATAATCCTTGTTCAATATATTGTATGATGGGAGTCATCCATGTGTTAGACACTTGTATTATTAGTGAGGACTCTTCCGATTGAATGCTTGGTGCCAATAATCGTTCGACCGGTACTATGCTCAAAGTGTCAGCATCTTTTACACTTGCTAACATGGCTAAGGCATCGGCGTTTGAATTCTGATCGCGAGGTACTTGCAGGAGAGTATATTTCTCAAACTGTGCTAGTAAATCCTTCACCTTGTTCAAATAAGAAACCATCTTGAGACCCCTATCCTAATATTCACCAATAATCTGATTAACTACTAGTTGGGAATCACTATATATTTCTAGTTACTTTATGTTCATATCCTTGGCTAGTCTTAATCCTGCGAGCAGAGCCTCGTACTCGGCTTCATTGTTAGAGGTCATAAAGTTTAATCTAATTGCACAGTGAAACCGATGTCCCTCGGGTGTGATTAAGATTAGCCCTGCCCCTACGTTGTGCTCGTTGGAGTATCTGTCTGCGAACAGCTTCCAGGCAGGGGTTTGATTTTGAATATCGGTCTCTATTACTGATTCGCTAGCATGGAGTTTAGTTAATTCTACAACAAAAATCCGCTAGGGCTTGTCCCTTAGCAACTGCTCGTGGTGCATAGGAAATTTCAAACTGCCCCAACTCAACTGTCCATTTTAGTAGTCGACCAGTGACTTCTGGTTATTGTAAGACTTGCCATAGTGGCTGGTAGGTAAGCACTATTATGGGATGAACCTGAAAGTAGGGTCGCAGTATTCTAGACTCAAGTATCAAGTAATAAGCTAATTTCTTTATAGGCGGATATCGTAGTTCTGCTCCCACCAGCCTTTTGCTTACGTAGTACACTGCTTTTTGAATGTCGTCTTCCTCTCTGATTAAAACAGCACTTGCAACATACTCTCTTATTACTAAGTAGATATACAAAGTCTCTCCTTCGACTGACTTGGACAAAATAGGCAGTTGCGACATGTGGGCTTTGAGCGCCTGAAAAAGCCTGTTCGCATTCCTCTGTCCATTCAAACTTTTTGTTTCCTCTGAGTAGATTAAAAAATGGGACACACTTGTGTGTAAACATAGATATGAATCTACTTAGGGTAGAAATTCTTCCTGTCAGGCTTTGTACATCTTTAACTTTGGCAGGTGACTACATCTCGACCAGTGCTTGAATTTTCTCTAGATTAGCTTTGATTCCTCGTGAGTTTACTATGAATCCCAAAAAAATTTCCAATCCAACACCAAACGAACACTTTAGAGGATTCATGTTCTTCTGATATTTGTTCAAGATGTTGAAGCATTCATGTAGGTCCTTGATCTATTCACCAGACTTTCTCTACTTGACTAGCATATTGTCGATGTAGACTTCCATGTTATTGCTGATCAGTTCTTTGAACATATGTTTGACTAGTCGCACCAGCATTTTTCAAACCGAAGGGCATTACTTTGTAGCAGAAAAGTCCTGAATCTGTTTGAAAGCTAGTGTAATCTTCATCAGGTGGATGCATACTAATTTGATTATAACCAGAGTACCATCCATGAATGATAAAACTTCATGTCCTAATGTGGCATCGACCAGCTGGTTGATTCATGGAATTGGGAAACAATCCTTCGGGCAGGCTTTATTAAGGTCTGTGAAATCCACACACGTCCTCCATTTATCATTTGGCTTGGGAACTAGTACGGGATTAGAGACCCAAGATGGATAAAACGACACCCTGATGAATCCATTTTCCTTCAGCTTCTAGATTTCTTCTTTTAGGGCTCTAGATCTATCTTTATCGAGCAGCCTTCTTTTTTGTTGTATAGGTGCATGATATTTGTCTATATTCAAGACATGGTTGATCACTGCTAGGTCTATCCCAACCATATTGTTATGCGACCAGGCAAAGATCTCCTGGTGTCTCTTCAAAAACTCCACCAATTTGTTTTTTGTTGTTGTCTCTATGTTTTTACTTACTTTCACAATCTTGGTCTGATCTTTCTCTTCTAGTTGGACCTCCTCAAGGTCCTCCACAGGCCCAATGTTTTCTTCAAAATCCCCAAAGTGAGGATCTAAGTCCCTATCATCACTTTCGGCAATACCCTATTTGGTGACTTGTTCACCTGATTGGGCTTACGTTTCATTTACTACTAGCAACCTTTTTTCAGCTCCGCTTCCCGATCTGCCTCTTCTTGCTTTTGTGATCAAGGAATTATAGCATTCTCTAGCCTCTCGCTTATTTCCCAACATGCGCACAACTCCTGCACCAGATGGAAACTTCATGGCCAGATGCCAGATTGAAGTTATGGCTCACAGATCGACGAGTATGGGTCTTCCGATCACAGCATTATATGCAGACAGACAATCAACTACTATAAAAGTAGCAAGTAATGTCTTGTTTGCAGGTGTAGTTCTTCTTGTGACCTGGAGTCTAATCGACCCTGTTGGTGCTAGCCCTTCGCCAGAAAAACCATAGATAGTTTGGTTGCATGACTCTAAATCTTGCACTGAAAATTTCATTCTTTCCAGTGAAGACTTATACAAAATGTTGACCAAGCTTCCTGTATCTACCAACACTCATTTTACCATCATATTGGCGATTTGAACATCCACTATCAGAGGATCTGAGTGGGGAAATTGGACATGCTGTGCGTCCAGCTCGGAGAAAGTTACAGGTTTTTTTTTAACAAACAACATTTTTTACTGCTCGCGTTTTAGCAAAAGCCACTTTACACGGTCGTATTGATTGGTTGAACTCGTAGAGTCAAATTCTCATCGGTACGAGTCAAGGGAATTGACCCCTATTCTTCCTCTGCTATATGTGGTCCTCCGGAAATGGTCAACAATGTACCAGCGACAAGAGTTTGCTGTAAAGGAGGCGAGCGTTGACGTACAGGCGCCTACTTGTTGCCTCCGTAAGCCTCCTACTGAGAACTTCCACCTGCTCGTACATATTTCCTCAGATGTCCTTGTCAAATAAGGAACTCAATCTCATCCTTGAGTTGTTTATACTCGTTTGTGTCCTGGCCATAGTCGTTGTGAAAATGACAAAACTTGGTGGTGCCCTTTTGGATATGTCTGTCAAGATTGGGGCTGGTCACCTAAAGGGAACGGTAGTATGACTGGCATGATACACCTTCGCTCGGCTATCGACCAAGGCAGTGTAATTGGTGAACCTTGGTTCATATCTATTTGGTTTGGGGCGCTTTCTATCAAATGTCATTTGTTCGGTGTTCGCCCTTTTTCCCCCATTCTTACCATTACAGTTGTCATTGTCGTTGGGCTTACCAGACCAATTAGTGGCATTGGACGGGTCTTCTTTCATACCCTAGTCATCCTTTGAGGACTTTCCTTCATTGGCAATGGCCTCAACGAGTTTGATATATTTGTCTGTTCGATCCAGAAATTCTTGAGTGCTCTTGACTCCATTCTTCTGCAGACTACTCCGGAGGGGAGAATGGCATTGCACTCCAGCCGTGAGTGCCATCATCTTTCCCTCATCTCCAACAGTTTTGGCAAGAGCACTCGCTCACATAAGCCGCTGGATATACTCCTTGAGAATTTCTCCTTCCTTCTGTCGAATGATGACCAGCTAATTAGCTTTTGTTTGATGTATTCGACCAGCATAAAACTGCCCATAAAACTCCTTCACGAACATCTCCCAGAAAACTATACTGGCCGGAGGGAAATTGAAATACCATTCCTGACACATTTTGGATGTCCATTTGTATCTCAAATTTGTTCACGTGAGACATTGGATCTTCTCCTTCAGTCAATTTCGGTAGAACTAGCATTTTGAATTTGCTCGAAACTTCTGCCATAGTAATTCTATTAAAAAATGGGGTGCCCTTCCTTCGATAAAACTCTATGTGGCACATTTTATTCCCAACTAGCTGTTACATGGTTTGATTCAAGGCATATATTGGAGCTTGTACAACATCTGGTATTGCTGGAGCGGCTGGTGCCGGGGAGAAGTACTCGTCATGTCTTTCTCTTTGGTTATTGAGCACATCTCTCAGATCTTCATCCCTATGTCTCTGCTCGCTTGCGCCTAGTCGTTCAAAGACATTAGGCTGTTTAGGTTGTCCCCCAACATTTTGGCTTGTTGGTCAGTTTTCCATTGGTGGAGGATTTTACTGTCCGCCTTTCTCCTCCTGCTTCCGACCAATGTTCCTCCTACCAGAGTCTACCTCATTATAATCATGGCCATCTCTGAATTGTGACCTATGGGTGTGCGACCTACTATATGCACTATTCCCTTCTCTTCCTCCTGATATGTCTCGATAAACAGGGGGAGGTCAGCGTTGGTCATTAGGTCCTCTAATATTACTATGTCGTGGGGGGTCTCACACCGCAGAGCCTGAGTCCACTTGCCTTCTGCTTCCTAAGAGATGTTGTCCCCTGCCAGGAGCGTTCTGTTCCCCACCTGTTTGGCATCTAAAGGTTTTGGGATGCTACTCGGCCCTATTCTACTTGTGCTGTTGAATGTTATCTCGACTAGATCGAGAGGGTGGTTGCTGCTCATTGTTTCTGTCGGGATATTAGGCTGGTCTTTCCTACTAAGCAGTGGGAGGATGCTTTGGTCCTTGAGGACTCCCTAAGTGTGGTGGATTATGATGATATTGAGGACGCTCTGACTAAGGATTTTGTTGAGGGTGAGAGCTTGGTGGTTGAACTGGTTGAGAGGTTGGTGCAGGTTGTCCCTTAGCCAACTGAATATCTGTTTCTAAAGTTGTTGTGGTGTCTCTCTACCGGCGATCCATGTTGGCTCACCATTCATTTAGTTCTCGGCGCTGCAGGTCAATCTCTCTTTGCTGCAGCACCATCCATTCAGCCACATTCTCTTTATCAGCTTTCAAAACAGCTAAATTGTAACGCCCTGCTTACCCCAGAACAGTTACAGTGAACGATGAACCATGAATTTAACTCGCTACCCGGGTTCTTTGGTTAAAAACGTGGTTCTAGGTGTTATTAATAGGTTAAGGAGAAAAACCAATCAAAAGGAAATGATATAATTTATTTAAAACATAAAACTGTTCATGGGCCCCTCAAAAACGTTTACAAGTTATTTACAACTCAAAATGGTCATTACTGTTTAAATTTACAACCCGCCAACCTAAGCGGCAAAAATAGGGTAAACCCCCTAGTTCCTCTGAGAACTCCTTGGCCGTGGTGGTCAAGCGGCCGCATATGTACACAACACCACCTAAGCTCTCCACTCAAGGTTGGGTGAGCTTTTATTTCCCTTTACCTGCACCACATAGCACCCATGAGCCAAAGCCCAGCAAGAAAACACAATAATGCATGAATATAATATCAACAATGATCATAATAATCGTTCAGGACTTTCAGTCCAAAATAGAGAAGTGACAATTCGAAAAGTCACTAAAGTGGGTTCCGTTCCCTTTAGCCATGTGACGATAGGGTCACCTGGGCTTTACAAATAAGTGATCCTTTCACTAGCTTATCAAGATAGGTGCTCGATGAACCAGTCACCAATATAACCTACTGCATGACCATAGAGTCACAGCCATGGGATTCCGCTCCCTAGCCACGTGACAAACAGTCACCTAGGCCTTTGGCCCTGGCTCTGAGTAACTAGCCCGAGACTAGGCATGCGCTTATATTTTTCATCGACCTTATGTTTGGTCCAGCATTAATGCTCCTAGAGTCATTCAATGCTGATATCGATTAGATCTAATCTTTTATCGGCTCTACGTTCACGACGCTTATGCCATTTCTGATTCTCAGGTCAGTAATACGCGACCAGTGCCGGTTCCGAATAATCAGTGTCATTCACAGATAAGCAAGATTTTCTAAGCATTCAATATTCAATCCATGTCCACAATTAATCATTCAATATGCCTTAATAACAATCACGCACATCATATACACAGGGTGCAGGTTTGTTACCTCGGGTTCGAGCGAGAAATAATATAAGAACGACCCTTGAGAACGATGAACCTTTAGATTCCTTAGCGGTTACCTAATCATAACCAATTATAATCCATTAATAAAGTAAATTAATAAAAGGTTCACAATCTAAAACCACACTCCCGGGATTACTCCCTCACTCTCGGGACTCACAATCTACTCAAAAAGGGTAAAGGAACCAACCCTGAGCCTTAAAAATCACCCCGAGCCCTAAAAATGACATCCCCTGAAGTTGGCCTAGCGCTGGGGCGCTGTCCAAAAACCAGAGAAGGCCAATTTTAGCCCTGTCTAGTGTTGGGCGCCAGCTTCAGACCAGCAACATCCCTGTGTTTTCCCTCCATGCGATTCTCCTTGAAACCAAGCTTTCAAACCACTCCCAAACTTCACCCAAACATCCAATTTAATCCCTAAACTTCATCTACATCATACCCTCATCAAAACCCAAGCATCCAAACTCAAAAACTCCCATTGATTCCAACTATTCATATCAAAATCCATAGGCTAAAAACTATAAGAAAAACAGAGCAATTCTTGAAATTCATAGATAAAATCTTACCTCAAACTGGTTTTGAATCCCTTTCAATGAATGAATCAAGTTCCTAAGCTCAAACGTTTAGTTTCCTAGCTTAACCCCTCAATTTGGCTTCAAAAATTCCAAGGAAGAAAAAAGAGAAAATGATGAACGTGAGGAAGAAGGTGAAGCTCTGTTTTGTTCTGTTCTTCTATAGGTTACCAAAGTCATATATATCCATGCCAAATGACCCTAATGCCCCTAGCTTATTTAAAAGCTTCTAAAATCTCCCCAAGGGTAAAATTGTCATCTTCCACCTATTTCGTTAATCATAATTAACGCTCTCCAATTCCCGCTATTCTCGATATTCTCAAATACAAATAATTCAAATCCTATTACCATTTTATACCCAGCAACGTTCTAATCATTTAAATATCCCGAGACTTACCTTGAGCCTCGAACTTAATCTCGTTATGACTAAACCGCTAATTAATATTCAAAGATTGTCTCATGCCGAATTTCTCGAACAAATCCACATTATAATGTGGCCTCAACAATATATCACCGAAATGCATACAAATATACAATTATGCCTTCAACGGGCTAAATTACCAAAATACCCCTGTCATGAAATGTGGACCCACATGCATGCATTTAACATCATATTATAATATAATTCACATAAACATGCATCTAACAGTTTAATGGTATAATAAATCAATTATGGCCCTCCTGGCCTACTAATCCAACCATTAAACCACATTAGGGATTTTGGGGCATTACGTAATTCCTCTTGCAATACAATAAAAGTTGTTCGCAAGGTTTCAGCATCCATCTTTTCCTCTTCCAGTTCCACCTATGGCTCATCCTCTTCTACATCTTGTGGAGGAGGTTGATTTGGCATACATCTAGATGTCGGCCCTGTCTGACCCGCTTTGCTGGAGGTTTCTGCCATTGTTTATCCTGAATGTCTTGAGTTCATCTCTCAATGAAATCACCAAAATGTTGACTGACAATTTAGCCAATGACACGGAGTCACTAAAACGATAAAATGTATAAGATGAATGCAAGAACTAATGACACGAGGATTTTATAGTGATTCGGCCTCAGAGATTGGTAATAACCTACATCCACTTAGTATTTTTATTGATGTAAACTCTAAAACCTGTGATCAGCCAACTAGGGTTCATTGAGTTTTGCAAGCTCCAAAGGGGGATACAAAAGTCGTGTATAAAAAATAGTAGTTCTCTCTGAATACAAATTATTGCCTTCTTCTTTTTTTGAATCCAATGAGTCCTATTTATAGGCTCAAGGATGTACATATGGGTCGTCTTTAAACTTTGTTACAAGCATATTTGAATCATAATAGAGATCATAATAGTTACATATAAAGAGGGTCAAATATCTTAGAAATATCCTACTTATAACTGTATTTGAACTCTGGCTTCTTTACTGAGATCAGACCTGGTCAAACTATTCAGCATCTTTCTTGAATCCATCGAACAACTTCTATTCTAGTCGTTGGTCATCCAGACTGTCATCACTAAATATTCATGTGCTATCGATGTGCACCCCGATCGTGCCACGTCAAAAAGCAAATATTTTTTGGCTAAACACATTTAATCAATTAATTTCACACACATATATATATATCCAATTATGTTCTCCTGGGACACTAATCAAGGCACTAAGCCTTATTAGCAATTTGGAACGTTACATGTATTCTATGTCCCCAACCACTTACATTAATGAGTCCCCAAAACAAAAGTTTTCAGCCTCATCATTTTGACAAACCATAATGAGTGAATCAAAGGATTCAAATAACTTGAAAAAGAGTTCATAGTAACTTCATGATTGAGATCAATTTGTATATGATCATCTTATTGACATAATAATTTAATACTTATAAAAAATGGTATTTAACTGAGCATTAATAACATATCGAGTTCTGTTTTGTATAACTACTTTCTACAAAGTACCTCCACTAAGATGTCCTACTACATCAGTAATCTGGATCTAGATTACATGTATTCATAATACTAGTGAACTATACTAACAATATTTAATCAAAAGATTCCATATAACTTTGTTTTATTGTCAACTATTTAAATTTGTTCCCTACAATCTTAATCCTCTCGTACCAATACTAGATTGTAGTCACAATAACAAATTTGAGAATTTTCTGATATTTATATTATATTATTTGAATAATAATAATAAACAATAAATATATGCAAAAAAATCATCTCAATTATTTACTTCATAAAAATATTGTCTAATACATATGCTTTCAAGGGCTCAATTCCTAACATTTCGTTCCAATCACCATGATCGTCAACTCGTAAACCAAGGAAAATTATATGGGTGCACTCAGTGAGATCCAATCCCCAAACTTGGTTCTAAAAAAGGAAATATGTGAGCTACACCTAAAAAACAAACGGCTAGAAGCCACGGTGGAGAATATGCAAGAAGTGTTGAACTGTATATTGCAAGGAAAGACTGATGCGCCCTTTCTTATGTGAAAAGGGAAGGAGCAAAAAAGAAAAGAGACAACAATCCCTGGTTATGGGGGGAAGACTCTATTGGGGTTTTATGCCCTAATTAAAACTCAAATTATTTGTAATCTCATTTTATTATCAATAAAAGAATAGAAATCATTTTTTGACTTGGTCAATCACTTTGCTCACATATTTTATTTTCATGATTATTTGTTTAGTATAAATTTCTATTAAATCTCGAGTATATAGCTAATCTTATTTATAGTGACGTAAGCACAGTGGAATATAAATATGATTATATGTTAAGAAATAAGTTAGCCCTAAGATTAGTCAGTGCACAGGATTTACACTGACTTGCCAATTTACGATATGATCTACTTACACATTGTAGTGTTATGTTTTTTCCAGAACATTAGCAAAGTAGATAAGATTGGATGTATTTGTTACATTGGACTGGACCGATATCGACAGTTGATAAGATAAGTAAACATATCGTTATTATCTATTCTAGTCATATCATATAGTTGACCATAGGTCAATTCAATCTTAATTCTAAGTGGTTAGTATTCTAACTGATTGTATTATTTGAGTTATTTGACTTGTTCATTACCAGCTTACCCTACAGACTAGCCCATACTTACATCTTGGGAACTCGGTAGTATAATTGAGTGGGAGTGTTAATCATAGATATGAACATCAATAGCTTCTGATGAAGAAGTAAAACGATAGTTTCCTTTTAGTTTGGTTCAAGGTGATAAATGATAGAGATCTAATTTCAATAATTAAATTAGCTTACTGAAATATCATTTACAAGGAACTAAGTGTTTTAAGGATAAAATACAATGAGGGATAAAACGGTATTTTAGTCATATCTCATTGTAGACCGTCTATAGAGGATTGAGTGACAATTATGGTTGTAACAATGGATAATAATAGCGTATCTATATTTGTTATAGAGCGGTCTATGAATTCAATAGTGCAATTCCGAGTCTATAGTAGAGTCACGAGGAATTAATAAGTTAGTAAATTTATTTGTTAGATTTATGATAACTTATTGGAGCTTGATTTCATAGGCCCATGGTTCCCATTGTACATTGGATAAAATCATCTAGATAGTCTCAATTAATTGATTTAATCATCAAATAGAATTATCAAAGTTGACCAGGTCAATTTCGGATAGTTTCATAGAGTTATGTAATTTTGAGAAGAAAAGAGAAATTATGACAGATTTATTAATTAAGATAAATTGGTATCTAAATTAATAAATAAGTTTAAATCAAGGTTAAAATTATAAATAATTAATTTGATAAATGATTATTTAATTTATTAAATCAATAGAAAATAATACAGGCCTTGTTTTTAAGTCCAATGGGCTTATAATCAAATGGGAAATTTCACGGGCCTAAAGCCCATGATAATTTCGACGTAGGGCTTTAAAGTGGCTATTATTTTATTGATGTTTTAGTTAAATTAAATGGCATAATTGAGTCTATAAAATGAGTGCTTAGAGAAAAGTCAAGACAGACGACTGATAAGTTTAATCACTGGTTTTCTGATAGTTTTAGATTCTCTCTAAACACAAATCATTTTCTAAGCCTCTTAATTAATTTCTCTTCTTCTCTCTGTATCTATCTCATGTGTTGAGAATTGTCCACTCTAGTCTAGGTGATTCTAAGGATACATTCGAAGACTGTGAAGAAAATAAAAGATCGATTCAGTTTCTTGATAATACTCTACGACAGAAAGGATTCAAGAGTTAGAGAAACTGAAGGAATGACTCTTTAATTCTACTGCGTATACTATAAGTATTCTATTCATTGTTTATCTTTGAATTCAATTTTAGAAACATGTTTTAGGCTATCTCGTATTAATTTGTTTAATATTGGATATACATGAAAATAAATAAAAATCATGTATAAGTTTTCTTAAGAGACTCGACTCTCCATCAGCAACACCCCTTAGTCCAGACGTCCCGAAGTCCCAATGCCAACACTACAATCAAGGTGTCGAGAATGACAACATAGAGCAGAGGCTACGTTCAAGGAAGTACCACTAGACTTGAAGGACATGCTCAACTACAAATGGGTTGAGATGGAGAAGCCCCTACAAGTATTCCTGAAGTAAATGGAAAGGAAAAAGTTGAGCTCCCAACTGCTGGCAATTTAAACATTTCATTTGAAGAGTTTGCGATAATGCACTCCCAATGGCTAGCAATTTATACTCTTGAAGAGTTTTGCCTTCTTCTTGTTATAAGTATGGCCGTCATTGGGAAGATGTCAACTCTTCTCTTTTTCGATGTAATATTTCTCGAAAGTTTTGGAAATTTTATATTTTTAAGGATTTTCTTTCTTCTCGTACGGATTACACTAGTTTCATATGTTATTGATGAGTAGAGATACTTTTTCTAAAGACTGGATTTAATTTTTTTTTTCTTTATTACGGGTGGTTGTAACGATAGAAACTCTCTGCTTTATAAAGGTTTTTCTAACATATTTTCTAAGATTGTCTTCAAAGCAAAAAGTTTTCTCGAGGAGTAGACTGGATGCTATCTTTTTCACTGAGACACGTGTGGATAACGGTATTGTCAATAAGAGCACTGTTTATTGGACTTCTCAAACTACTGAAAGGCGTGAGCTCAATATTGATGGTTCTGTTTCTCTCTCAAAAGCTAGAACATGAGGTGGCATAGTTATTATAGACAACAAAGGTTATGTAGTAGCAGCTTGGGCCTTGATTGATCTTGGTGTACATTCTCCTCTGATGATGGAAGCTATATTATATCAAGTTATTAATATAAGTAATTAATTATTAGTGTCTACAACAACCAAGAAATGTGTAATGTGGATTTTACGTAACGAGGATGACGAAGGATTTGATTCAAAGTTCTGAACCGGTCAAGTTACTTGAAGGATGTATAATATTTATCTATTTTCAAAGTTAATAATTGTTAAAACTATATTAATTATATAATCAATTTAATTAATATTTTTTTAGATAACCAAAATTGCATACACATAAGCAGAACTTAATGAGAAGAGACAAGAATGGGCGCAGGATATTATGTCGATAATCCAAAATCATCAATGCTAGAATGATTTTTTTTTATTTAGTATAGTATTAGTGTGTATATCTCTTCTATATAAAAAGTGTGTAGATAACGAAAATTATTGGTTTTAATAATTTTTTATTTTTTTTATGTTAACTTTAACGGAATATTCTTATATTTAACAGAATATTCTTATATTTAACGGTTGTTTGTAAACTCTTAAACTTAATAAAATAAAATAAATAATTAAAAAAAATTAAAATAAGATATTTTTGAGATATTTTACAATGATAATTATTTAAAAATAATAAAATCATACGTTTTATAATGTAAATAAAATTTAATTAAATTTAAATTCACTTATTAGAATAATATCATATTAAACATATAATATAATCTACTGTGAAATAGCAACGAATTCCTTTTCTTTTTTAAAAAACTAGCAAGAAACATAAATTTAAAATCTACGTATAATATTGAATATTACATTAAACATATAATATATAATCTCTTGTTATCACTCCCAAATTCAAAAAGTAGAACAAACATAAACTTAAACAAAAATAAATAAATTATTTAATTAAAATAAGATATTTATTTCAAAATTTATATATATATATATCCAAATTAAGAATATATTATACGTCTAACAAATATTGTGAATATTTTCTTATTATTGAAAAATGTTGATTGCATTTTATATGAAATTAATTTATATTTTTTTCCTTAAATAATACCATATAATTATTATATAAGTAATAATTATAATAATAATAATAATTATCAATTATAACACCAAATATTTATTATATAATTAATAATTATAATAAAAACAAAAAAAAATTGTTTTATTTAATTAAGAAAAATGCAGAAAAGTAAAAAAAAAAAAAAAAAAAGCATTAACACTCCTCTATGACGCGAATGGTGTGCATTTTTGGACCACAATTCACTTCCCACATATGGGGACATGAAATAAATTTAATGTCCCTCTTGGGGGACATGCAAATGGGTACGTTTTAGGTACTCAAATTCTATGACTCTTCTGAAGGGACGTAAAAAAACTGCTCAAATTGTATTAGTCTGAGGTGTTGTTTGTCTCTGGGATTTAAAGTACATGAAATTGAGATAGATGCTTAGGAAATAGTATAGTGTATGTGTGTTCAACTGGTGTTTTTGTTCTTGGTGATTATCTTGATTGTATTAGGAAATTTTTAGGTGTCTTACGTAATGTAAATCTTTGGCATGTTCATAAAAAAGATAATAATGTAGATTATTAACTTGCAAATTTGCCTTAAGGTTTGAAGGGGACAAGGTTTGGTTACATGCATGTTGACCCGCCTTTGTTTATCATGGCCTTATAATTGACTGTTTTAATATTGAAGGAAGGCTAAGGTTTTTTGAAAAAGAATAAAAAAGAGGAAATAGTAATAATAGACCACAGAGAAAAACGAAGGAAAAAAAAGTTAATTGAATATGGGATGCTATTATTGGTACCCACTTTTTTTCTCTCCTCACCCCTTTCTAATCATACTCATTAAATTTAATAATTTCTTTTCACACCCTTTACTAATTTTTTATTTTTTTTATGAAAAGATAATATATTAAAACTCAACAAAACAATTACAGCTCAAACTCTAACTGAGCATCACAACTAGAAAAATTACAACTGGTCAAACTTCTCAACAAAAGCTAAATCATTTTTCCCAAATTTTTTCCTAGGAAGTCTAAAAATTCTAGCTTTCAAATAAAACTTGATCAAATGATCTATACTATCAACTGTCATAGAGTAAAATCTGAATAGACAAGTGTTACGATTCCACCATATCATATAAACTGAAGCAGCCAATGCAGCTGCTGCTATTTTTTGCTTCAGACCTTTAGGTCTCCCAAATATCCAAGAGGACCAATCTTCATACTAAACCGACCATATATCAATTCCTAGCCAAGAAGCCACATTTGATCTAACTTGCTGAGAAAAATGACAATAAAAAAACAGATGTGAATGAGTTTCCTGCTGCAGCTCACAAATCGGACACAGTAAAGAAGCAATACTCAAATGACAGTGAACTAGCTTATCTCGGGTGAGTAAGTGCCCAAGAGTAGCTTGCCATAAAATAAACCTATGCTTAGGAACAGCCATATTGCACCAAACTACATTGGCAAAATGGACTCTCTCCTTATTTAGCATCTGAACATAGAGCTTTCTCAGATTAATTTTGCTAGCTTTGGCTGCATCCTCCAGATTGCCACAAGTGATGACAGATTTCAAATTGACAAGTTTTCTCCAGTACCAGCTCACATCAGTTTTGATCTTATACTCCCAAAAATTATGCCCTTTGAGATAAATGGCATCCATCCATTTCACCCAGAGGATGTCTTGTTTAGAGGAAATAGCCCAAATAAACTTAGCTAGTAATACTTTATTCCATTTGGACCCTTCCTTAAACCCAATACCACCCAAACTCTTAGGCAAGTAGACTTGATCCCAAGCAGTGAGATGCATTTTGCTTCTGTTCCTATTACTGTCATTAGTCCCCCAAAGAAACCTTCTGCATAAATGATCTATCTAATAAATGACACTCATGGGAAGGAGGAATATACTCATCCAGAACGATCTTATGCCCAATAACACAGAATTAATAAGTTGTGCACGCCCAGCAAACAAAAGATGACAACTTAACCAAGTGTGAAGCTTTAGGTGAATCTTTTTTATGATAATAGCACAATCTCCAGCCTTCCATTTAGTAGGCCGAAGAGGAATTCCAAGATACTTTGGAGGAAATGACCCTTCTACAAATTGGAGCCTAGTCAGAATCTGCTTTGAATCTTCCTCATCCAAACCCCCAAAATATACTTGAGATTTAGCCAAATTAGCTGTTAAACCATATGCCAAACTAAACTATGTGAAACACTCTTTGATAATCTGAACCGAATTAGAAGCTCCCTTACAAAAAAGCACCAAATCATCAGCAAAACAAAGGCTAACTAATTTCAGTTTTTTACAATTAGGATGAAATCTGAAATCCTTGCTATAAGAAGCTTGAATGAGAAGTCGAGTGAAGTATTCCATGACTAGAACAAACAGCAAGGGATCCCCTTGTCTTAGACCTTTTTTACCAATAAAGCTCCCTTGAATCCTACCATTCATCATAATAGAGTAAGATGTACCATTCAAACATATCATCACCCATCAATATAAACCGGCTGGGAAAACAGTAAGCATAAAGAATATCCTCTAAAAATTGCCAATCTATAGTGTCATAAGCTTTGCTAAGGTCAATTTTCATCACACACCTAGGGGAGATGTTTTTCCTCTTGTACCCTTTTATAATATCCTGAAAGATGAGAATGTTATGAGCCAACAATCTATCCTTAACGAATGCTCCTTGATGTTGATTAATTAAAAGAGGAAGAACCTTAGTCAATCTACCACATAGCATTTTTGAAATACATTTGTAGAGTGTATTACAACAAGTTATGGGTCTATACTCCACAACCATAGTAGGAGTTTCAACCTTCGGAATCAGAGAGAGTGTTGCACTGTTAAGCTCATCTGGCAGCAATCCATGATCAAAAAATCCCAAGATGGCATCAGATATTTCTTCTCCCAAATCTTTCCACATTACTTTGAAAAAACCCGACCCATATCCATCAGGACCCGGGCTTTTAATCGGATTAATACTGAACATAGCATCTTCCACATCCTTCTTGCTAAATGGTTTCATCAACCTCAGTTGCTGATCCAAAGACAAAATGCCTCCATGACTAAAACAATCTCTCTGAATAGGAGCAGAAGCTGTACTATGGCTGCCCATAATACTACGAAAATGATTCAAAAAATGAGCCACTACATCCTCAAACTTCTCATTTATCTAACCAGCATCATTAATAAAAGAGGTGATACGATTTGTAGCCCTCCTCTATTTTAAACACGCATGAAAATAGGTCGTGTTATCATCACCAAACCGAAGCTAGTTAATTTTGCTTTTTTGTCTAAGGTAGCTATCATAGTATCTAGATTGACTAGAGAAAGTCCCAAATGCAGACCTTTCCTCTCTTTGAAGATTAGCTGAATAAGGATCCTTTTGGAGCTGACATTGGGCAGATTGGTAGTTCTCTTTGGCTACAGTATACTTGTGCACAACATCACCAATTTCCCTTATGTTAAACTTGCGAAGGATATGTTTGAGTCTCACCAATTGCCTCATTATTCTCTCTAAACCATGAGCTTTTATCGGCTTAATCCAGTTCTGCAACACAGTCTCTCTGAATCCTTCATGGTCAGCCCACATATTGAAAAAACGGAATGGTTTAATGCCTAAGTTCAAAGTTGTTATGGTTTTAATGACGCAAAAACAATGGTCATAAATCATGTCCCAATTAACATAGGCTTCAGATTGAGGAAATAAGTCCAACCAGGCTTCATTTTTAAATATACGATCCAATTTGGAATAGATTCTAGCCTCAGCAGCTTGCTTATTTGACCAAGTGTAATGGGAACCACAAGTGCGAAGTTCATCAACCAACCCTATAGATCTCCATCTTTGAGCATCCACCATTTCCATAGCAGCAACATCACGACCACCAAGCCGATCATTAAAATAAAAAACAGCAGTAAAGTCTCCAGCCACAAGCCAAGGATTGACTGGAAAAGACAGCCTAGATAAATCTTGCCATAACTGTAACTGCTCATCAATCGTATTCCTCCCATAAACAAAAGACAAACAGAACTCTTTACTCGAACCCAACTCTTTAACATAAGCATGAATAAACTGATCACTATCTTGTAACACTTCAACAGATACAATATTGGCCTGCCAGACCAGAAGAATTCTTCCTTCATTAGCTGACCCAGTATAATGATTCCAGCCAACAAAGTGACTAGTCATCATCTCCTCTATTTTATTACCACGCAACTTGGTTTCTAAAAAAGCTCCTATACCAATTTTGTTCAAATAACAAAAAGTACGCAGGGATCTCTGCTTCTCCCTTTTATTAATGCCCCGGACATTCCAGCTAAGAATGTTGTGATTCTCCATTGAACATATTTGTTGTAGATAGCCCCAAATTCGTAACCTCCATTATCCTATCTTGCAAAGCACTCTAAGAATTCTTCAACTTATTCTGAGAAGTAGAAGCCAAACTCTTGACACCCCCCACTCGTTTAGGAGTGAGCCAATCTGAATTAAGCCTCTCTCTTGAATCACACCTCGCCTTATCATCAGTTTTCTGGGAATCTTTTGAGACTATTTCATTAGCTGTACCAGTAGGAGCTAATATAGAATGGAACTCACACCTCTCCTTAGCATCTGCTTTCTTGTTATCTTTTGAGATTAATTCACTAGCTGAACCTGTAGTAACAGGGAAAGAATTACGATCAGTGGACTTTTGTTTAGGCCCTTCAATATTTCTATCTTTTTTCCTCCAAACCTCACCCTGTTTCCTATTACACAAAGCCTCAGTATGATCAAACACTCTGCACCTTTTACACTGAGTCGGTAACCATTCAAATTACAGCAATTGTTCCATCAACTGCCCTCTTTCATTTAAAAATTGTATGGATTTAGGAACCTCCTCTGTTATTTCAACCTCCACTAACACCCTAGCAAATTGCATCATGGATCGATCTTTTGTAACTTTATCTATTAGTATAGGATTACCAATGGTACTCACTAGGGCACTCAAACACTTAGTACCCCAGTATTGCAGCCCAAGTCCAGGCAATCTAACCCAAACAGGAATAGATTTCACTAACCTCATAGCATCTAGATCAGTAGACCATGGTCTCAAGATAACTGGTTTCCTATCGAAATGGACAACTCCAGCTTCCAACACCAAATCTCGTGTAGCTTCATCCCTGAATTTTATAAGAGTATAACCAACATTCAATCGAGCAATCCGTTCAATACCTAGTTTACCCCAAATTCTCTTAATAAAACCCTCAAACACAGCAAAGGGAGGATTATCTCCAAGGACCATACACACCACTGCTGAGTTCCAGAAGGAAGTTTCAAATTCTATCTCCTCCAAATCAACCTTAGCAATCCGTTGACCATCTCGAATTAAAGGTTCCTCAAATTTCAGCCGAGCTCCTCCTTGATTCGGTATCAATGCCCGAAACTAAGACCATTTATCTTTGGCCTGACTTTGAAAATCATTCTCATTATCAACTTGATCACTCCATTTCACACTAGTCTTCTTCACCCCAGACATTCCCTCATCTGTATCCATTGGGACATTTCCCCCGAACTCAGGGAAATCCACCAAGGTATCCTTGAATACCTCCTCCACCACAGCCAGCGGTTCTTCTTCTAAACCAGTCATCGTCTCCTCACATGCTTCTTTGACCGAAGGGGATTCATTCACCATAGTACTAATAGCAGGCTTCTAGTTAATCTTCTTGCGTCTCGCCATGGAGAAATAAGAGAGAAACCTCACGCCCTCTCTTTTTGAAATTTGAAATTTAATCCCCTTTACTAATTTATATTTGGTATAAAATTACCCTTTTATAAAGTATTTCAAAAAAAAAATTCCACACACATGATTTATTAAAATAATAAAGAAAAATTGACACATCTCTATATTTTAGAAGAAAATTCAATTACAAAATTTAATTTTTATTCTCTTAAACACAAAATAAACACAAATAATATTAAAATTAAAAAAACTTGCCTTATGAAAAATTATTTAATTTTAATATATTTGACTTTTATAATTGTTAAAAAAATTAAAATATTTAAGAAATAAATATTAATATTTATATTTATTTTAAACTTGTTATTTAGTTTATGTGTTAAAAGTGTAGGTGATGGATATAATTTTATTGTTAAATAACTAATAGATATATTTGTATAAATTTATAATAAAGATATAGTTAGTAATAATTAATTAATTAAAAAATAGTGTGAAGTGAAAAAAAAAAAGTGTGTGACAATAGAATCACCTTATTTATTTTTCAATAAATTTTTATTTTGAAGTAAAAGTCAAAAGGGGACCAATTGTAACATCTTCTTATGCGTTATATAGGTATATGGTGGGCTAAGCTTCCACTTTTAACTTTCAAATTATCAAAAGTTTTTTTTTTCGGAGAATCTATTCCTTGTAGCTTGGTAGGGAATAACTTTTTAAGGTAAAAGGCTATTTTGGATAGCAAATTCAAACAAACCTCAAAAGAACTTTTAGGCTAAAAAAAATGTGATTTTTAAAGTTTTGCCAAAAAAACCATATATATTCTACTAATTTAATAAGAATCTATATCTCTCTAAGTGGAAATTCGTCTAAGATTTGTCTTTATTTCCAATTATCTCCCTTTTTTTCCCTTATATTTCCCTATCTTTTAATTTCAACTTAGAGTATGCTCTGCAACATATATGTTAATTATTATGCATTGATTTTGTTTTGTTTGTTAAATGTAGAATTTAGTAATCTGTGTATAATACATATTAATTATTCATATTTTTTTATTCATTTAATCATTTTACAGCTCCATTTTTTTTCGTTTATTTCTTTTTTATTTTTATTAAATAATATTGGCTAACACTTGTATCACTTAATTGGTTTTCACACTACTTAATATATATTATATATTTATATAATAGAATATTAAAAAAAAAATTCTAATTGATGTTATAAATATAAAAAAAAAATTTAACCATTAAATATATAAAAATGAGAGACTACACTAATTAATATAAATGTGTTTACTCTTCAAAAAAAAAATTATTACTTTCAATTTATAATGCATACTAATATATGTATTACATTACAAATTAGGAATCATATTTTAAAAATATATTTACCACGTGCTCTTTCAAATTGTATGTTAGACAATGATATATTATTTTAAAAAATTATTACATTTTTAATAATACAAAATTAGTTGTTACAATTTTTAAATTAGAAGAATTGCCAAGAAAAAATATCAGAGACTATCACTGTGGATAAATTTTAAAAATAACTCACAAACTTTTGTTTGATTTATTCATTTATTTATTTGGAGTAAGGATGAATTATTAAATCAAAAATCAATTACAATCCAAATTTTGTTTTATATATTGTCTCAAATTAAAATTATAAGTGAAAATTCAATAGCAGCACATGTCATGCAAGTGCTCGTACTTATATATATATGAGAAAATATCAGTTTGTTCCTTGAGTTTTTCTTGAATATTTGATTGGCCCATGTGTTTTATTAAAAAAAAAAAATTGGACCCTCTGACTTACAAAATGGATCAAAATAGTACCCTTGACGCTATTTTGGTCAAAATATTTTCAAATATAATATTTTCTTCTTCACTCCTCGACTACATTCTCTGCTCCTGTGAACTTATCGCATCTCCAACAACCCAAGTTTTGATCTTATAATTTAAGGGTAACTCCATGAATTAACCCTTTTTCACCATATATTTATAACCATAACCCCTCATTAATGTTTCTCACATTAATGACCTTATAGGCACTTAAAAAGACATCAATACCCTTCAATAGATATTAAGTTGTTCTCTCTTTTATTTGTCTTGCACGTACCTAGCAGCCATGGAAATGATCTACTCTCACAAAATATAGCAAACACATATTCTCTCTCAAATCATCAAATCTCAAGGGTCATCACCATTTTTTCGCACCAAGATTTAGAAAGTGACGTTATCTCCCACATCTCTTTTCTTCTCACCCAAGTTGAAGAAGATTAAATAAAAATCATCTCCCAAACTTGAAGAAGATTGAACATTTGATTTGATAATGAGTAAGTATTTTTTTATTTATAGGTTATGGGTGTCTTGTGTAATAGTTTAAATAGAATTTTGGAACTACTATACACTAAAAAATCTGTGAAAGGAGATAATTTTATGTTGAGATGACGAATTTTCGAATGATTTTCGCGATTTAAGTCACTGTGTTCTCACTATGTTCACACTTTGTTCACACATTATTCACACTTTGTTCACACTTGGTTCACATTTTCGCAATTTTGGTCACTGCGTTCACACTTTGTTCACACATTATTCACACTTTGTTCACACATGATTCATACTTGGTTCAGACTTGGTTCACGAGTACTTAACACATGATTCACATTTGGTTCACATATGATTCACACTTGGTTCACACATAATTCACACTGGGTTCACACACTGTTCACACACGTTTCACACTTGGTTCACACATGCTTGCTTCACACATTTATTTCTTATTTCTTTTGGCTAGTTTTACCTAATAACCTTTAGATTTCGAACCTTTTGTCATATGTTATGCAGGTCAAACACATATAAATATTGTGGTGTTATATAATGGATCGTGGGAACAAGTTTTGAACGAAGGTTGGTCATTTAGTGCTAAACAAAGCAAGGGTATGAAGGTGCCAAAGACTATCACTTACAATAGTCTTGTTGATCAATTGTATACTTTAATCGGAGCTGACAAGTCTTGTATTGATCTTGACTTAAATGTAATCTATCATTTTGGAAGTAAAGGTATCCCTCCATCTTTAATTAGTAATGATGAAGATGTTGCTTTTTTTCTTGATGAGATAGGAACATCTATCAATCATCGGACACCCCTATGTGTGTCTACTATAGAGAAGAGAAGTAATGATCCTTTGGTTACTAAAACACGTGAGTTGTATACTATTCCTCCAGTTGAAACCAAAGTGAATGATGATTTTTGCATTGATGGCAATGAAGACAGTTGTGATGATGATAATAATGATGCAGATGGCAATGAAGACAGTTGTGATGGTGATAATAATGATGCAGATGGCAATGAAGACAGTTGTGATGATGATAATAATGATGCATTAAGCTCAGATGATAATGAAAATATTGATAGGTCTACCTGCAATGATGTACTTGTGAAGCATAATTTACAACAGTCAACCTCCAATGAAGTATTGAAGAGCCATGATTTCTCAAATAATATAGGTCGTAAAGTAAGATAGGTTGGCGAAGATAATCTATGGAGTACTCCACTTTTGTTGAATCAAGGGGAAAAAGGCTCTACTTCAGCTTCAACAGCTCAATTACTGACATCTTCTTCGAGTATCAATTCGTGGGAAATAAAAGAGGGTCAAATATTTGAGAACAAGCAAGAGTTGAAGATGAAACTCCATCTTTATGCATTATAGAAAAACTTTGAGTTTAAAGTAAAGAAGTCTGCGAAAAATATATGGTGTACAGTATGTGTTGATGATAAATGCAAATGGAGGTTGAGGGCTACAAAATTGGTTAATTCCAATATGTTCGAGGTTCGTAAATTTTTCGGTGAACACACATGTTCATTGGATGTTCGACATAAAGATCACCGTCAGGCATCCCCATGGCTTATTGGACATGTCATAAGGAGAAAATTTGAGGGTGATGATGTTAATTACAAGCCAAGGTCAATTGTAAAAGATATGAGTTTATCATATGGAGTTCATATGAGCTATGCTAAAGCTTGGAGGTGTCGAGAGCATGCATTGGCTTACATAAGAGGTACACCAGAATCATCATTTCAGAAACTTCCCTCATTTCTATACATGATGGAGCAAAAAAATCCTGGAACTGTTACTCATTTGCAGATGGACAATGAAGGTAGGTTCAAATATTGCTTCATGGCCTTAGGTGTTTCTATAATGGGGTTTAAAACATATATTCGCCCAGTTATATGTGTAGATGGAACCTTCTTGACTACTCGGTGTGGTGGTACTTTGTTATGTGCCATGGGACAAGATGCTAACAAGCAAATATATCCAATTGCATTTTCAGTAGTTGATTCAGAGAATAATGACTCATGGTTGTATTTTCTACTGAGGTTGAAGGAAGCGATTGGTGAAGTGGAGAATCTAGTATTCGTGTCTGATAGACATACTAGTATAGCAAGTGCCTTGACTAAAAATTTTCCTGAGGCACACCACGGTGCTTGTATACATCATGTTAGCATGAATATCCGTGCGAAGTTCAAAACTGACCATTGCCATGAAGAATTCTTCCTTACAGCGAAAGCTTATAGAAAGCGAGAGTTTTTACGCCATTTTGAGAAGATCAAATTCAAAGATCTTGCAATTGCTCAATACTTAGAGAATCAAGTGGGTTTTGAAAAGTGGGCTCGTTCTTTCTTTCCTGGTCATCGATATAATTTAATGACTACAGGTATTGCCGAAAGCTGGAACAATGTCATTGCTGAGGCACGTGGGTGGCCAATTACTTGTCTCATGGAATTTATGAGGCACACTTTACAAAAATGGTTTTTCAAGCGTCGAACTGCAACATCAGCGACTACAAGTCCTCTTGCCACAGAAGTGGAAGCTGATTTGCGAAAGTTAGCAGACAAGTCCACTACCTCGTTCTCTTTTCCGTCTAGTCAGTATGAAATAACAGTATTGGATGGTGATCTTGATGGAGATGTCGACCTGAGGAGGAAAACATGTAGTTGTAGAAGATTTGATTTGACAGGTCTTCCTTGTGAACACACTCTAGCTGGTGCTCGAGATCGTGGCATTAGTCCATATAGTTTATGCTCCAGATTCTACACAGTTGAAGCGTGGTTGTCATCCTATGGTGGATCTGTATATACGCTGGGTAATGAAGAATCTTGGGTGATACCAAATGACATAGGAAGTATGATGATAGCTCCTCCTTTAATGAAGCAGAAGGCTGGTCGTCCAAAGAAGAAACGACGTTTATCAAAGGGTGAGAAGAATAGCAAACAACATAGATGTAGTAGATGTGGTGTCCTGGGCCACAATCGAGTGACGTGCACCACTGTTTGTCCCCCGCCGTCTAGACATTCTTAGTTTGTACTTTTATTGTTTTACTTTGTACTCTTCAATTGCGGAATTTGAATTTTTAGATTGATTCAGTAATACGACTTTTTGTGTTAAAGTTTGTTGTTTCGGACACACCTAATTCATATTCACACATAATTCACACCTAATTCACACATAGTTCACACATTATTCACACATATTTCACACGCGGTTCACACATAATTCACACATAATTCACACCTGGTTCACACCTAGTTCACACATAGTTCAATCCCGGTTCACACATATTTCAATCCTGATTCACACTTAATTCACACCCAATTCACACATAACTTAATAAGATAAAAGTGACAAAGATTTATCCATTCCACTATTAAGATGAAATAAACGAAGTCATTCAATACCATTTAATGAGATGAAGTTGACATAGTTTCTTCATACATTCAAAAGTAAGATACATATATTTAAATAAAAGACAACTATGGTTGTAAGTTATGGTAAAACAAATCTACACAAGTCTTTTTTCTAAAGAAATCCATGTTGTCGTCATTCACTTCGGATAGCGGTTTTTTGGCTAGCAAGTACTCCTGATGTTTGATGACATATACCCCACAATCGCCACTGCAAAGGAAATAAAGTTTTTTAATTATTGGAAGACCATATTGATTATTGGAAGACCAAAGTCTTTTAATATAAATATGGTTAACAGAGTTATACCTAGTTTTGGTATGTGGCACTTTTTCTGTGCCAAGTCTTGTGAACTCAAAACGCACTTTCTGTGCTTGTAGTTGGACATCTTTCCTATGGCTTAACAGCCCACTGGATTGAATTAGAAATGGTAGCATTTTTCCCCATCTGCTCATTTTATTCTCAAACTCCTTGTTGGAGACCACAGTGATATCAGAATCATAAGCTTTTATAAGACAGCTTGTCAATGATATCTCTAACAACACCCAATGTGTCCCAGAAAAATTAATTGGGGTAAACACTTTGTCAATGTCTTTCCAACTCCTTTTGAAATTGTTATCATCACCTACCAAGTAATCAAGCACTTCTTGTGGCCAAATGTAGCTTGATTTGATTTTCTTCTTGTTGAATTGTTCCCAATGTGGTTCGAAGAACTGTTGGAACATAGAATCCACGATGGTGAATCTTTCGGAGTAAGTCTTCTTGTAAGTGTACACTCGTTCTTTCATCAACCCTAAAGCTGCATCAATGTGCTGCATGCCAAATATTATAAGTAAATATACATTCAAATTATATATATTTTTAAAAAAAAATTATTTCAGTAGTCTTACCAGTCCGTCCAGCCATGTACGTGGTGTAAGTAGCTGAATAAACCATTTCGCAGTGCACGAACCAGCCAAGAGAGAAATAGGCTTATCATTCTTTTTTAAACCAATTACCCATTTCTTAAAACGTCTCATTTGCTTTTCGTCATATGGCTGTAGGGGATTAATTTCACAAGGATTAGTTACAATTGTCTTTGCTTTCTTTTTCTTCTTAGTTGGATCAGTAAACTCGGAACCAAAAATTCTTTTCGTTGGAACCCTCCTTCTCTTGAATTCCACCCCAGCCATATCTCCAGGAGATACCACCTTACATCTAGGGCTATCTTCTCCAACAATGTGCTCCATAATAAATGTACGGTGTGGTGAAGCAAGATGCTCATCTGATAATGAATCCTCAGAATCACTACCTTTACGTTGCGAGAGCACTAATTCAATTAGATAATCCAACTTCTCCTCCATTCTTTGTTGGTTACTTTTCAAAGTGTCAATACCAGCTAACAACTTTTCATGGTGGGTGTTAATTGGAGTTGGTATCTCTTTCTTGTCTTGCTCATGACGATGCCCATTTGCTACATCGGACTTTGTGGGAGATTCCTCACGTTCTTCCCTTTCAAACTCCAATTCCACATCATCGTCTACAAAGCTAATAACACGTCCCATGAGTAGTTCATCTAGTCCTTGAATAATAGAGTCATGAAATTCTTTCTCTTCGGGTCTTGGATTGAGCGTGGCCTTCACAAGATTCTGCAACAAAATAATAAATTAATAAAGTATAAACATTACTTATAAATCACAAACTCAAATAAAATCTTAACGACTTACACTTTTTTTCTTAAATACACCTTCAATATCTTTCTCTTTCAGCATTTTATGCGCTGACCAGCTAAGCATTCTTGGAAAGGCCAGGGGTTGTTGATCAGCAAATGCAGAGAACTTTGTGAAAATTTCATAGGCCCAATATTGCAGAGCAATGGCATAACCATAAATTGTGTACTGAGGTGCTGGTCTTTTTCTCTTTTGCTCAACATTCTTCAAGTATTTATTCCTTAGCCTTTCCATATCTTTTGCCAAGCCGAATAATGTCTTCTCGTACAATAATCTCCCCCAAGGATAGTTGAAGAAGTCATCTTCATTTTCCACCATGGAAAGGACATCAATAAAGCATTTCTTCTTTGGTTCACTAGGTAATAAAAGAGAGTCTACCAAAAAACATAGACCTAATTTCCATACGTCTTCTTTCACATCGCACCTTTTGAATCCATCTTCCAACTCTTCAGAAGACAAACATTCTTTATTGTTCAAGTATGTCTGGAGAAGTCTTTTACTCTTGGTCATTTCTTTATACTTTGCCTGATCCGGAGAAATTCTACAATTCAATCCAGTGATCAAACCAAATTCACTAATTCCAAACCTTGTATTCTGACCACAAATATTAAAATTCAAGCAGTATTCGTTCTTTCCTCTACCAACAACTCTCCTAAGCAGTAACTGGTGAATAATAACTCCAGAATATTGTAGAGGCGGAGCTAAGAAGAATTGCTTGAATGGTGACTGTTTCGCTCGTTCCAACAAGTCAAATGTCGTGAACTTCGCTATTATTGTACTCATAATGCTCCCTCCCCTATACGCAGCCTTTGCTGGATAATGCCTCTCAGTAGGAAGCATGAGGAGTGACATCTGAAAAGGTAAATTAAATAAGCGTTTAATACATAACTCAGATATATTCACACTTTCTTCACATACGGTTCACACATTATTTACACATGGTTCACACATGGTTCACGCATAGCTCACCCAAATTCACACCAACCTCACATAATTCACACACAGTTCACACATATTTCCTCAAAAGTTCCCAAAATACAGTCACATTCCTCATTCTAGTACATATATTCATATATATATTAAAGAAATATATGTATATATATATTCATGATTTCAGCCGAGGCCATACCATAATACACATCACTTAGAAATTATTTCAACACTTCAAAATAAGACAGTACAATTTGATATTGACAGTATGTACAAGTTTCTCATCATACTCTTGCCTCACTACAAGGAAATAACTCTAATAATGGCTTATTATAATCAAGAAAAGGTTCAAGAATCACTTTTAATAGGGTTAGTTAGTGTAGTTTCCTTTTATAATTCACACATTATTCACCATAAGTTCAAAACATGGTTCACACACCATTCATACCAAATTCACACATGGTTCACACATCATTCTCACATTGTTCACCATAATTTCGGAACATGGTTCGCACATCGTTCACACACTATTCACACCAAATTCACACACTATTCACACTAAAATCACACATGGTTCACACCAACTTCACTTCATACATGGTTCACACAACAATCACACATGGTTCACACCAATTTCACACATTGTTCACACTGAAATTACATATGGTTCACAACAACTTCACTTCACACATGGTTCACACTAAATTCACAACACAATCACACATGGTTCACACCAATTTCACACATTGTTCACACTGAAATTACATATGGTTCACAATAACTTCACTTCACACCAAATTCACACTAAATTCACTCCTTATTTCCCAATTAAAACATGCCTCAAGTAGTTAGAAATTTAACCAAAGTACAAATTCAAAATAAACAAAGGAGTCATAATAACAACAAGGGATCCCAACAACAATACCTTGGGCAAGGGTATTGGGCTTGCAAGGGGAGTGTGGGGTCTTAGGTGTTGTAAACCTTGGGCTCCGGCGACGTGGGCTCCGGCGACGTGGGCTCCGGCGACGTGGGCTCGACGATATGGCTGAAATGTGGGTGGGTTCGGCGTCGAGACCAAGCGGAGGGGATGGGCTCGTGGGTTCGGGACCAAGAGTGTAAAAGGGGCTGGTGGCTGTGGAGATGATGATGCAAGTGGGAGGAGGGACGAGGTGGGTGCTGGTCGGAGTACCACCACAGCTTCGACGGGAATAAATCTGGGTTTGGGAGGGAGGGTTTTCAATGGACGGGAAGGGGGAAGGGGAAGAAACCAGAGTTTTATTTGGGTTGTTTAACAAAAGGGGTAATTTTGTCTTAAAGGGTTAAAAATGTCAAAAACTTTAACTAAGGGTTAGAGTTATAAATATAGGGCTGAATAAGGTTAGTTTGTGGAGTTACCCTAATTTAATATATTTTAACAAAAATTGGGTCTATGGTACTACTTTGATCCATTTTGTAAAACACAGGGTTTGAATTGTCATTTAATAAATCATAGGGGTTGATCGTTGTTGACGGTGAAATCTCGTCAACGATATAAGGTTAGGAAACTAAGACTATATTGCCAAAGGTATCTCAGAAGAAGATGGAGAAAACTTGAAAGAGTAAATATGTAGAACTCCAATGGAGTCGAAATTGTATATTACTTAACAGCCTTAGCATACAATCAATTTTTCCAACCCCTTTTCTAGAGGGGTGATGATCTATTTATACTGGAGCTCTAATGGCTCCTCATACATTGTGGTCCCAGGGGACAAGATTGTGCATAGGTACATTGTCAGGGTAGTGGCACAGGTTGTGGTGGAGCAGAAGGTTATGGTGTCGGCCTGGTACATAGTCTGAGGTATGCATGTAGTGCTTCCACTCTCTGTACAAATCCGTACCTCCACTACTTGTAGGACACAGATGTCAGAGTCATGCCTTAGCCCTTTTTCAGGGTTGTACATCCCGTGCTTGTACATTTATCTCGTCCCTAGTGGTCCCCTTTACATAAATATCTTCTCTAGGTTTCTTTATATTTTAGTAAGTGTCGATCCATACTTCTTTTATCCCGTCCTTACCTCCAGGTAGGAGGCCTGGAAATAGGCATGTACGAGGCTTGGGGATGGGTCTCACAAGGCAAGACCCTTGGTGCCTAAGCGAGTATCCAGGCATGACTTGGGCATTCACGAGGCATGGGGATGGGTCTCACAAGGCAAGACCCTTGGTGCCTAGCGTGGTGAGGTGTGTCTTGCTGTGCGAGGCATTGGCGCGCATCTGGGTCGCAAGGCGCGCGGGTGAGGGCAGCCTCGCATTGTGAGACCCTTGTGGCCTTGGCAGGCGCATGCGGGGGAAGGGCAGCCTCGCATAGTGAGACTCTCGTGGCCTTGGCAGGCGCATTCGGGGGAAGGGTAGCCTCGCATGCGGGGGAAGGGTAGCCTCGCATAGTGAGACCCTTGATGCCTTGCCAGGCGCATGCGGGGGAAGGGTAGCCTCGCATAGTGAGACCCTTGTGGCCTTGGCAGGCGCATGCGGGGGAAGGGTAGCCTCGCATGCGGGGGAAGGGCAGCCTCGCATAGTGACACCATTGTGGCCTTGGAAGGCGCATGCGGGGGAAGGTTAGCCTCGCATAGTGACACCCTTGTGGCCTTGGCAGGCGCATGCGGGGGAAGGGTAGCCTCGCATAGTGACACCCTTGTGGCCTTGGAAGGCGCATGCGGGGGAAGGTTAGCCTCGCATAGTGAGACTCTTGATGCCTTGCCAGGCATGCGCGGGGGAAGGGCAGCCTTGCACAACGAGGCCCCTTAGGTCGTTTTGGGCATTTTCGCTAAGGGCTTCTATGCGACATGGGTCTCGCGTGGGGCAAGGTATTGGGCTGCTTTGCTTGCCCGAGGCTAATTGAGGGTAACCCTCAATTTTTCTCTTGAGTGTTGACAATGGCTCTGGTCACTTTTTGGCATTCACAATCGTGTATTCGGAAAAAATACAATGGCCAAAATAGTATTTTCCCTATATATATAACTTCGTAAAGCATGCACGTACAAAAGGATGTGGTGTTATATTATTTTAAATAATATAATGTTATATTAAATAATGTGACAAAATATGATGTCACACAAATGTGATTTATCACACCTTGTAACATATTATTGAGGGTTACAAAATTTGACACGTGTGTGTGCCCAAATGTGACATATTTTGGAGTTACAAAATCAGTTACAAATTTATAACTCCCAAATATTACCCAATAATGTGTACATTGTATGTTACACATTTGAGTTTTGATTTCACAAAGCTATTATGAAATATGGTTGTTAGAGACATGTTTTTAACTCACATTAGGTGTATGGTGGTTACAAATTCATGTGAGAAAGGGTTTGGGACGTTTTAGAAAAACTGAAATTTGGATGCTGAAAATTGCCTGTGGCCGCAGCCATTGATTATCCCTGGTCGCGACCTGGGGGACAGAGGCCAGTGGCCGCGACAATTGATATTTCTAGCCGTGGCTAGGGGTCTTAACAGCCAATTTTTTTTTTTTCAGTTTTTTTCTAATTTGAACAGTTCTAACATCCAAGTAACTCCCAAATCTAAATTTTAATTCCATAAATCCAATTAAACATTGGTAAGAGCCATGGAAGTGGGTGGAATTTGAAATTCAAAGGGTGTCTCAAACTCTATAAATATGAGTCTAATTCTCACTTGTAAGACAACTCTACTTTCTATCCACTAGAGCACTTGGCTAGAAATACACCAAAATGCTTAATTATTCCAGAGAGCTATTTCCACAATTGAGAGAATCCCTTAGTGCTTGAGATAGGGGAAAATAAGCTTTTGGACAAAGGTTGTAAACACTACTACAAAAATGGGCTTTCCCGACACCTTTTAACTGTCGCTATTGAGCAACGACGACAGTCGACTAACTGTCGTATTTGCCTATGCCGGCATTGGGGTAGCTCTCCTGACAATTAAAAAGTTTCGTTGTTGCGAGCAACGCCTGTTGGTTTTTATAGATCAAATAAGAGATTATATGCAGCGGAACAACAACAAAAATTGTTAATTTAATCCCACAAGATTTCTATATCTACTTCTTCACATACATATATATATTGAATCAAATATATGAATAGAAAATTACCTCAGGTCCTTCCTTCTAGCTATCTTTTTGTATGACAAAAATCCTTAAGATCTTACACCAAGATCTTCCAAAATGTTCTCAGCACACAAAGAACAAGTGTGGGCTCGCTATACAAAATAATATGCAAAATCTATTTATCAGATGTTCTCAACACATGAGATCTAATAAAGTTTGAACCTAAGTTTGTGAAGAAGAGTGATCTATGCTTGTATCACTGTTCTCTTTCTCTCAGAGAGATTTCACGATATATTTTCTATCCCTGAAAAAAGTATCATTCTAAAAAACTGATATCCTATATTTAATATATCCAATATATTAAAAATAAAATATTTAGTTATTTTAAACAATTTAAAAAAAACTAATCAGTTATCAGATTATGTTTAAATAATAATATTTTAATCATATTACAATATCTCATTATTTATTTAATATTTAAATAACTAAAATTGTGGAACCAAGAAACTACCAAAAGCCTCTTATGCGTGTAGCACAATGACTGTGCACTGTGCTACACGTGTACCACATGCCAAGGAAGGCATGTGATTTTTCCTAATTTTTTTCTTATTATTTAAATACCAAAAATCCTAAAAATAAATTAATTCAATATTAATTATATTTTTGTTAAATCAAATAATTAATTAATTACACATAATTATACAATAATTATGTTTGATGCATAGAAAAATATTTTACTTATCAAATAAGTCATTTTGCCCATATTTGTATTTACCTTTGTCAGTGTTTGTTTCAGCCATTTCGGAGACCATGGACCTATAAAATTAATCTCCAATAAATTGAAACTAAATAATTCAACTCTTTAATTATAATAGTTAATTTATTAATTATGATCTTTCGCCACTGTAAATTCAAAATTGCACTCTTTATGTTATAGATATACTTTTAGAGAAATCTTATTCTAAGCTGTCCATTGATATAACCACCTTACAGTAGTTCAATCCTCTAATTAATTAGTTCATAAATTAGAATGGAAGAATTATCATTTTACCTTTCTAATTTACTTCTTATTCCTTAAGTACCATTAATTCACTAGTGAATAATTAATCTATAATCTAATTATAGATTTGAGCTCAAAATCATTCAGTTCTAGAATTAACCCTTAAGGGAACTAATATACGATTCATTATGAAAGATTAGATTTCGTATTGTTGATACATGTTCCCAGCCATCCATGATATTAAATCTCCAAAACAAAAGTCATTAGCCTCATTCTGTGAAGAGAGCTTAACGAATGAATCAAAAGATCTAATAAACATGAACAAGAGTTCATGAACACTCAGGATTTAGGTTGATCTATAAATGATCATCAGTTATGATTAGAATTACAAGTCTTTATTGTTAAATGGTTTTTGGATAAAGACTTTTATTCATATCGGTCCATGTCATATATAATTATATTATATAAAGCACATTTACCAAGATGTCTTAACACATCAATAATCTGAATCTAGATTATTCGTATCATCATGATACTCAGCAAACCATACTTACAACCCCAATTAAAGAATTCCTTAACTTTAATTTGTTGTTGTTGACTATTTTTATTCATTTATGTGATCTTAATTCTCTCGTACTAATACAAGATCACATCTTCAATAATGAATATGGAATTTTTCTAATATTTACAAAATTATTCAAACAATAATTTAATAATCCAAATATAATAATAATAATAAACCATTGTATTTATTTATTCACAGAAATTACAAATGTCTTTTACATGCTTTTAGGACACACTCCTAACAATCTCCCACTTGTACTTAAAGCAAGAGGGCATTTTTCTCAATCCCATATTACGTACTTGACCCTCAAATTGCTTTGCTGGAAGCGTCTTCGTAAACAGGTCTGACATGTTGTGTTCTGATATGACTTCAGAATGGACACATCTCTACTATGTATGATTTCTCTGAATAAGTGGTATTTGCGCTCTATATGCTTTCCCCTCTTGTGGCTTCTTGGTTCTTTAGAATTAGTCACTGTTCCACTGTTGTCATAGTAAAGAACAAGTGGTTTCTACACTTCTGGAACAACTTTCAGATCGGAGTAGAACTTTTTGAGCCACAGAGCCTCCTTAGCTGCTTCACAAGCCGCTATGTACTCGACTTCCATGGTGGAGTTTGCAATGCTGGCTTGTTTAATACTTAGCCAGACTAATGCTCCTCCTCCAAGAATAAACACTGATCCAGAAGTCGATTTTCGACTATCTCTGTCTGATTGAAAATTAGAATCAGTGTAACCAGTGGGGTTTAGGTCTCCACCTGGATATACAAGCATATAATCTCTAGTATTTCTAAGATACTTGAGAATATTCTTCACTGCAATCCAATGTCTCAATCCAGGATTGGATTGATAACGGATGACTATCCCTACTGCATAACAAATGTCAGGTCTTGTACACAAATGGCGTATATCAGATTGCCTACTGCTGAGGCATAGGGATACTGTCTCATGTCTTCCTTTTCCTGAGGTGTTTTGGGACACTTCTCCTTGGAAAGGAATACTCCAGAACGGGTTGGCATATCACCCTTTTTGAAGTTTTGCATATTAAAGCGTTCTAGCACCTTATCAGTATAAGGTACTTGAGACAATGCCTAAGTATTTGTTCTGTCTATCTCTAAGAATCTTAATGCCCAGAACATACTTGGCTTCTCCCAAATCTTACATTTGGAATTGTTCAGCTAACCATTTCTTTACCTTTGATAATGATGTTAAGTCATTTCCAATCAGTAATATATCATCAACGTAAAGAACGAGGAATACTACTATACCATCTTTGATTTGTTTATAGACACAAGGTTCGTCAACATTTTGTTCAAAAACCAAATGTTTTACTTATGTCATCAAATCTAAGATTCCAAAATCTAGAAGCTCGTTTGAGTCCATGAATGGACCTAAGAAGCTCGCAAACATTTTTCTCTTGACCTTTTAATTCAAACCCTTCTGGTTGAGACATTTAAATGGTTTCCTCAAGGTAGCCATTCAGAAAATCTATTTTGACATCCATTTGCCAGATCTCATAATCCATACACGCAGCTATGGACAAGAGTATATGAATGGATTTTAGCATGGCTACAGGAGAAAAGGTTTCTTCATAGTCAACCCCTTCTTTGTGTGTGTAACCTTTGGCTACAGGTCTTCTTTTGAAAGTCTCTACTTTCCCATCCGCTCCTATTTTCTTCTTGAATATCCACTTACAACTAATGGGTTCATGGCTTCTTCCCATTTTTCCTTGTCAAAATTATTCATTGCATATTTAAATGTCAATGGATCATCTTTGTTTGTTTCAGACACAAGTATTTGAACTTCGTGTTCATAGTGTGTGGGTTACTTACTAACCCTCCCACTACGACGAGGTTCTCTACTATTCTGACTAGAACTAGCAGTTTCCTCTTGCCCTTTTTCATTGGTTATTGCTGGTGACTTTACAACTTCATTCGAGACCATCTCCTCCAGTACAACCTTATTGCGAGGTTTGTGGTTATTAACATAGTCATATTCATGAAAAGTTGCATTTGTCAATACAAATGTTTTATTTTCTTTTGGACTATAGAAAATTCTACCTCTAGTCTCTTTGGAATATCCCACAAACATGCACACTTTAGAGCGTGATTCCAACTTCCCGATCTTTCATTTTAAGCACGCGTGTAGGACATCCCCAAATTTGAAAATGGGGTAATCTAGGTTTACAACCATTCCATAATTCTATGGGTGTCTTTTGGATAGACTTAGATGGAACATCATTCAATATGTATAGAACACATTGAATCGCATAGCCCCTGAATGACAGTGGTAATGATGAAAAACTCATCATTCATCTAATCATATCTAATAACGTTCTATTTCGTCTAACTGAAACACCATTTTACTGTGGCGTTTCAGGTGTAGTGAGTTGGGATTGAATGCCATGCTCACGTAAATGGTCCTCGAATTCAAAATCCAAGTACTCTCCTCCTCGATCAGATCGAAGTGCTTTTAGTGATTTACTTAATTGCTTTTCAGCCTCTGCTTGAAATTCTTTTAACTTTCTAAAAGTTTCAGATTTTCTTTGCATCAAGTATAGGTAACCATATCTTGAATAATCACCAATGACAGCGACGAAATATTCATAACCTCCTCTTTCTTGTACATTTCGTGGATTGCAAACATCCGTAAGTACTAGTTGAAGTGGTTCTGTGGCTCTTGAACCTTTAGCAAAGAAAGGTCTCTTGGTCATTTTGCATTCTAGAAAGTATTCACAAACAGGGAGAGATCCAATAAATGTTAGGAAAATATGTATTTTGCCTCCATGGAAATAATAATAAATTACAACTCTATGCAATATATTACAAATAAATAATGTTTGATTAAAAAGAGTTACAACTCTATAACTAAAAATTATAAATAAACAAAGAAAATGAAGGAGATGATGAAGAAGAAGAGAATAGTAAAATGCAACTCTAAGCAAAAGGTTACAAATAAAGTAAAGTGTTTGAAACAAAAGAAAAGAAAAGATTACAACTCTTGAACAAGAAATACAAGTAAATAGAGAAGAACAATATAAGGATGAAAAGCAATAGAATGAAAGAAAGGAACAAGAAACAAAAGATAAACAACTCTTACTCACACTACCAAAGTGAAGAGTGTTGGGGATCACCAACTTGAACAAGGTTTGAAACCTTTGTCCAAAAGCTTATTTCCCCCTAACTCAAGCACTAAGGGATCTCTCACAGATTATAGGAAATGTTTTCTAGAATTATCAAGCCTCAAGGTGTTTCTAGCCAAGTGCTCTAATGGATAGAAAAATTGTTGTCTTACAAGTGAGCATTAGGCTCCTATTTATAGAGTTTTGAGACACCCTTTGAATTTCAAATTCCACCAACCCCCATGGTTGTTACCAATGATTAATTGGATGTTTTATGGAATTAAAATAGAGATTTGGGAGTAACTTCACTATTGGAAACATTCAAAATTGGATAAAAACTGAATTTATATGAAGCTGTCAGCCACTAAGGTCGCGGCGCTTGTTTCAAGCGCCGCGGCCCTTGGTCATTTTCAGCGACTAATTTTTTTAGTTTTTTCCAAAACGTTCCAATTTATTCCCACTTGATTTTGTAACTTCCATACACAATATGAGAGTTAAAATCACATCTCTATCAGCCATTTCTCATATGGCTTTAAGAAATTCATCTCAATATTGTGTAACAATAAATCTACACAATAATGGGTGATATTTAGGAGTTACAAATTTGTGATGAATTTGTAACACCAAATATGTTACATGTTTGAGTATTTCACATATATCCAAATAATGTAACTCTCTATTATATGTTACAATATGTGACACTCTATGTCACATTTATTTAATCTAAAATATTATATTATAAAATAATATAATATTACATTATATTATAAAATAATATAACAATAAATAGTTCTCTTAAAGGACTATCCTTTACAAACCTATTTATTCTGTCTAGAGCAATATGGCCCAATCTCAAGTGCTACAGATATATTTCACTATCGGAATCAGCTTAATAGATCTAGGATTAGCTGTTTTAAATAATTCATAATTATAAAAAAATTTGTCATCATTATATGTAAACTGTGTTTATCCCAAAACATTTTCATAACAAGTAAATAGATAATTTCGTTATATAATAACTACTTTATTAATAAAGGAAATAAATGTTATGCAAAAATTAGAAATAAGTTTCTAAACATTAATAATCAAAATTACTAATAATAAATTAAATTTCTAGACTGCAGTTTTCTTTGTTTAAAGAAATCTAAAATTTCTAAAACAAAATATAGAAATTTAAATTGTTCAACTAACAATAAAATTACTAAATAAAAACTACTCTCCAACTTCTCCAGCTTTTTACTCGCTATCAAAATCCTCATCAATCTCTTCCTCCTTTTCAGGGTTCTGATTCTGCGAAAGAAAAAACATAAGAAAAATTGATTAGTGGCATATATTTTTAATCTACTATCCAAAAATTTGAATATGATATTCATAGTATTTGAATATACTATTCAAAGTTGAAAAAATATATGTAAATCTTATTTACCTTTTTCGTTTGATATAAACGATGACACTCAGGAAAGACTTCCTCTGTCATTGCTCGCCACATCTCATGTGCTGAGTCATAGTGTATATATTTTTCCTTTGTTTCATCAGGCATGGTTGAAAGCATGCAATAACATGCCAACTGATCGGATTTCATCCAATTTGCATATTTTTCTTCTGCTTCATAGCTAGTAGCCAGAGGTGGTTCTGTCGAGGTTTTTCACAGACTATTGACATCATCTTCTTATAAGAAAAAATGGTCAACATGTCTCGAAACCATTGTTGCATATTTTCAGGTTCAAAAACCAAGGATTTGAGAAAAGCATCGGTGTGTAATTCACCAATAGACATTTTTGATGTGAATAAATAAATACAAATATTATTATATTTAGAAAAATAAATATAAAAAATTTCAGAAATTAAATGTGATGCATGAGCACAATTAAAACACATAAAATAAAGATTGATTTCCACGATAAAGTTTTCTAACAATTAAAGTGCCGCCTTAGGTTCGGTCAAAGTAATCTTAGAGAATTTATAAGATATTCTTATCTTTATTGTTTAAAACTTAAAATAACTCTTTATCTTCTCTTTTAAACATTAAAGTAGCGCTTAGTTTGGTCAAGCTATGATTATCC
Organism: Humulus lupulus; assembly: GCF_963169125.1. Lineage (NCBI taxonomy): Eukaryota > Viridiplantae > Streptophyta > Magnoliopsida > Rosales > Cannabaceae > Humulus > Humulus lupulus. The sequence goes on along the minus strand of NC_084798.1, from coordinate 141,601,010 downwards.
ACTGCAAACGCTTAATCTTAACTTTGTGAGTGTAACCCATTATTTCAGAGTTCATGACTTAACTTAGGACATGCCTCCTTAGGGTCGGTCAAACCTCAAATACATCATTAGTTCCTATCATTGTAAGAAATATAACCTTGATATTGATATGTCTAGACACCTTCCTTAAGGGGACGAAAACAAAGTCGTCGCGAGGCGCTATTCATATCTCACGATGTTATATTAATAATGGAGACCATGGGTTATGTTGAGTTATCAAACCTCTCCCACTCACTATTTTGAAATAAGTGTTTTTAACCTAATTAATTCCAAATTAATTATAGATTCTTTAAACTTTATGAACATAATTAAAATTGGAAAGAAAACGAGTTTCTAGGTCCATATCCAATTTTAAATTACCAATTATGTTCATCTAAACTTTACTAAAAACAATTTAAAATAAAGTTGGTTTAAAGAAATTAAGTCATAAAGAATTAAAAAAATTGGTGTGATATTTTACCAAGTTTTCAAAAATAAAACTAAGTAATTTATATGCAATTGGTTTCGCAAAATAATTCATATAAACATATAGGACAATCCTAATAATCATGTTTCTACTAATGAGATGCATGATTATGACTGTGTGAGTTTTTATGTATGGCATAAAATGCATGAACATGTTATCAATCACATGAAAATAGTTATTTAAATAAATAAACAATAAATATTGAATCGTGTGCTTTTAGGTATTTCTAATTTTACAACCACTTTATAAAGTTAAAAAAATAAAATAAAACTGCCTTGATCTACATCGGGCTTCTTTACTTCACTTTTAGTAGGATATGTGTCGTTGTTGGTCCAGAATAATAGTAAGAAAACAATTTTCTAATTATCTTGATTAATTAAAACAAAACTTTTAAAAAATCATTATTTTTATTTTTCTTTTTAATTAAAACAAGAAACTAAAATATTTAATTAAAATCTGTTATTTTTAAAATTAAATTTTGAAATATTATATTAAAAAAAGTTTGTTAGCATAACAAAATTATCACATTATTTAAATATCTAATTTCTAATAAATAGGATATTTAACATTTTAAAATTAAAAAAAAAAATTTGGACCAGCAAGACGGGGACACATGGCGTCAAACGGGGCTGCCGGGGGCTTTTTGTACGGAATCGTACGGATCCGTACGGACTCGTCCGTACAGTCCGTAGGACGTCCCTGGCAGCGACTCGGAGGGCGGCCTTGGAGGAACGGTGGCTGAATTCTGAATCCCGGGCACCGTTCTGACTTTTGTGTGATTGGAATTACAATTTTATGGTGTCAAAAACCAAATAAAAATACATAAATCCTATGCCCTTTAATGGCATACACAATAATCTAATATAAACAAATCCTAACCCAAAACACCATACAACTTACGATTCAACATTCCCATGCATTCAATCCTATTAAGTCATCCATTCATTCATCAAAAATAAATAAATGCATAAAATTAAACCCACACAGATTCAATATATATATGTGAAGATGGCTCTGATACCATTTGTTGGTTTTTAAAGATCAAATCAGAGATTATACGCAGCAGAACAACAATCAAAATTGTTAATTAAATCCCACAAGATTTCTAGATCTACTTCTTCACATACATATATATATTGAATCAAAGATATGAATAGAAAATTACCTCAAGTCCTTCCTTGCTGCTATCTTTTTGTATGGCAAAAATCCTTGAGATTTCACACCAAGATCTTCCAAAATGTTCTCAGCACACAAAGAACGAGTGTGGGCTCGCTATACAAAATAATATGCAAAATCTATTTATCAGATATTCTCAACACATGAGATCTGATAAAGTTTGGACCTAAGCTTGTATCACTGTTCTCTTTCTCTCAGAGAGATTTCACGATATATTTTCTATCCCTGAAAAAAGTATCGTTCTGAAAAACTGATATCCTATATTTAATATATCCAACATATTAAAAATAAAATATTTAGTTATTTTAAACAATTTAAAAATAACTAATGAGTTATTAGATTATGTTTAAATAATAATATTTAATCATATTACAAGATCTCATTATTTATTTAATATTTAAATAACTAAAATTGTGAAACCACGAAACTACCAAGAGCCTCTTATGCATGTAGCATAGTGACTGTGCACTGTGCTACACGTGTACCACATGCCAGGGAAGGATGTGATTTTTCCCAATTTTTTTCTTATTATTTAAATACCAAAAATCCCAAAAATAAATTAATTCAATATTAATTATATTTTTGTTAAATCAAATAATTAATTAATTACACATAATTATACAATAATTATGTTTGATGCATAGAAAAATATTATACTTATCAAATAAGTCCTTTTTTCCATATTTGTATTTACCTTTGTCAGTGTTTGTTTTAGCCATTTCAGGGACCATGGACCTATAAAATTAAGCTCCAATAAATTGAAACAAAATAATTTAACTCTTTAATTATAATAGTTAATTAATTAATTCTGATATTTCTCCACTATAAATTCAGAATTGCACTCTTTATGTTATAGATATACTTTTACAGAAATCTTATTCTAAGCTGTCCATTGATATAACTATCTTACAATAGTTCGACCCTCTAATTAATTAGTTCATAAATTAGAATGGAAGAATTAGCATTTTACCTTTCTAATTTACTTCGTATTCCTTAAGTACCATTAATTCGCTAGTGACTAATTAATCTATAATCTAATTATACATTTGAGCTCAAAATCATCCAGTTCTAGAATTAACCCGTAAGGGAACTAATATACGATTTGTTAGGAAAGATTAGATTCTGTATTGTTGATACATGTTCCCAGCCATCCATGATATTAAATCTCCAAAACAAAAGTCATTAGCCTTATTCTCTGAAGAGATCTTAACGAATGAATCAAAAGATTTAATAAACACGAACAGGAGTTCATGAACACTCAGGATTTGGGTTGATCTATAAATCATCATCAGTTATGATATGAATTACAAGTCTTTATTGTTAAATGGTTTTTGGATATATACTTTTATTCATATCGGTCCATGTCATATATAATCATATTATATAAAGCACATTTACCGAGATATCTTACCACATCAATAATCCGAATCTAGATTATTTGTATCATCATGATACTTAGCAAACCGTACTTACAACCCCAATTAAAGAATTCTTTAACTTTAGTTTGTTATTGTTGACTATTTTTATTCATTCATGTGATCTTAATTCTCTCGTACTAATACGAGATCACATCCTCAATAATAAATATGGAATTTTTCTGATATTTACAAAATTATTCAAACAATAATTTAATAATCCAAATATAACAATAATAATAAACCATTGTATTTATTTATTCAATGAAATAACAAATGTCTTTTACATGCTTTTAGGACACACTCCTAACAACACCGACAACTATTAGGTGTCTCTATTGCTGGCAATGCCGACAGTTAAAAACTGTCGTTGTTGCATGGCAACAATAATAGTTATTAGGTATTGTTGTTGCTGGCAACACCGATAGTTATTAGGTGTCGCTGTTGCTAGCAACGCTGATAGTTATTGGGTGTTGCCGTTACTGGCAACGTCGACAGTTATTAGATGTCGTGATTGGCTCTCTATGGTAACAGATTTTAACTGTCGCAAAGTTTCCATTGCAGAGGGCATTGCAGATATGTTGTCAATGCCCCTTGGTTTCAAAATCAACGCAGCCATTGCTGTAAAAGAATGCACATCAAAAGTTAAATTAAATCAACATTGGTAACATTAACTTTGTATTTGATTAGTTCTAACATTTTATAATAAAATAAATACATAGTTCAATTTTTTTTTCTTCATAAAATGATATCTAGCAAAGTTCCAAAAAAAAACTAGTTTTTCATAAAAATGATATTTAGCAAAGTATGCACATCAAAAAGCTATATAAACTCTAACTATAATTTGTTAGAATGATTCTATATTTGATTAGTTTTAACAATTTCTAATAAAAGAAATACAAAGTTCCAAAAATGAATAAATCCCCTCATATAGGTACCGAGCATGCATGCCATCATTTAGTGAGATGCGATAGAATATATTTTGCCTACTCTTCTTGAATGTCATTAAGTACAGCGTCAGTATACGGTAAATTTGAATTGAACTCCAGATAATTGAAATTATAAGTTAGATGTCAAATATATATGTAATTAAAATATAAATGTATTAAAGTTAAAAGGTAAACACATTTAATTATTACATTATTCGATAGATATGCTTTGGTTTTTTGATGTGGAATGAGATCCCTAGCATACTTCATGTAGTAGAAACCACACTTTGTGGTTTTTGGTTGTTGTCGGCATTGCTAACATAGACAAATATAAAAGTATATTACATATCATTATTAGTATACTTATAATTTAAATCTTATGTTTTATAAAGTTGACTATAACTAACCTTTGGACTATAATACTTTCGACTTACAACTCTTTTTCCTTTTTCCATGCCATATAGCGTGAAAGCACTATACTTGATAAACATATTTGAATTAGCAAACAAGTACTATTAAAATTATAATATACATTAAGGGATGGAACTTATATAAACTTACAGCCTAACTATATTTTTAATCTCAATGTGTAACCGAAGGTTAATGGGATCCAAGAATGCCACTGAATGTGAGTGAGGTGGAAATAGCAATAACATCCAATGTTCACTAGAAAACAAACAATCAACTATTTAGAAGATGACTATATGAACTTAACATTTCAAAAATCAATATAAACTTACTTGCTATTCCGAGACAAATAAGGAACTGCTTCTCGCCATTTGAATGAATCGATCTTTAAGTGCTTGAGCACGCTTATTCTCATGACCTACACTAACTTCACTTCGATAACGAAATGCGTACAAATAATCTAACCCATTGTTATGTAGTATATCATTGTTGACGCGATTCTTCGCCAACAGGTAATTAAGAAAATAAGAGAATGGGATTAGTGCTAAGTAATGAACCGAAACAGATGAATGATCTTAAAATGAACTGATGATACAATTACTTTTTTAGGTGGTTCAAAGGTTAAAATCCTTCTACTCCACCAGCCAATATTGTTGCTATATTTCTGGTATTCTTTACAGGGTATTTCTTTATACAATAGAATCCAACCCCTTGCTACTCCTAGGGTCTCCATATTTATAGGAGAGGGCACCTGGGGTTGGTAAAGGGAGGTCATCCCGTGACCTTCTTACCCATCATGTCACTTCTGTGACATTCAAGATTAATTCCTAAAACTTGACAAATGAAGTGTGGTCTAATCAATAGGTAAGGGGGATAATGGGCCGCACGGCCCAACCCAGTCGTGGGTGCTTGAACACGCACATTTATGCTGCGTGTTCGAGAATTCAGGGATATATCAGACACGTGATGTCTGATATATGCACGTTTACATTGCATGGTTGACTTTATAAAGGGCCACAACCTCCAACTCAAGCTCGTACCTCGAGCTGGATGCCTTCTTAACTTGCGGTCTTCATACCTCTGACTCGACTCCTTAGTAATCTTAATAAACCTTTGGTTACCTCGAGCTAAAGAGGTAAGACCTGATAATAGCAGGCCCGGGCATGTGGCATCCACGTGGCTGATATAATTATGCCATATTCAGCTCGCTAATAGCCTGTGGAGAATTAGGATGTACATTTACCCCCAAGCTTCTGCTCGTGGCACATGACGTCATCTGGGGCCACAGTGGGGGCTTTTAGGCTTCCTTATGGACTCTTCATATTCCGCCCATTATGCAGGCATCGACTACGTGGAGCATCGTGGTTGGTGACGGTACGTCTTCCGAGAACCACATTAAATGACCTAGCCTATACTCGGCCGTCGTTTCGCCTTTCGAGTAGAGAGCCTCGTATCCCACATCAGGGCAATCCAACGACCCTCCTCACTTAGCCTTTTACGTATATAAAAGGGATGGCCACTTTACGCATGGGCCACCTATTCATTTGAAAGTTTTCTTATTTTCTCATCTTCTTCTTCCCCCTCAGTCTCAGAAAAAGCCCTCTCTTTCTTCCGGTTACTGTTCCAGAAGTTCAGGCGCGAGAGTTCCTTCGAGGCTTCGGCACTAGCCATTTAGACAAGGCTTCAACCCAGACGACCCTTCTAGCTTCCTCACAGCAAAACATCCTGTAAGTTCTCTGCTTATGCATGCTTTAAACTTCCTCTTCACTGTTGCTTAGGTAAAATGTTCTGTAGCCGCATGCAACATTCTGTTGGGTTTTGTGAGTATGATAGGCGTAGGTTTTTATTCTAGGGCATCGCTCATAGAAAAAACCATTTAGGATCATGACTCATAGGGTACGCTTTCTGGGGAAATTTGGTAGGATTTTCGGTATGCCTGTTTGAAATAACCAGCCTTTTGGGTGCAAAACCAGGTAGCTTAGGGGACACGCTTCGTAATCGGATTTTGCACTGTTTGCCTACTGAAACTTTCCTTCCAAGGAAAATTTTTATCCTGACCCTCCTGACACACGAATTCCGAGTAATCGGGGATCCGTTGGGAGCACAGGCGCGTGTTCACAGAACCACGTGGTCTCACTCTCCACGGGCTGAGATTACCTCAGCCCGTGCAAAGGAAACACTTTGCTTCAGATTCTTTCTTATGCTTAGGTCGCCTTTTCCAAATTTTTCTTCTTTTGTTCGCTAAGCGACCAGATGGGACCAAAGAAGAACGCTCCTAAGAAGACCGCTGACAGCTCGTCTTCTCAACAATCCAAAGGAAAGGAGGTGGTGACGGACTCCCCAATCCCTATTTTCGATCCGGCCATAGAGCGGGAGCTCGAGGTGGTGTCCGACGCTTTCTTCGAGGCCGAGAGGATCGTCTCGAAGATCACCGACCATGGGAAAGTGAATAAAATATTCCTTTCCTACAAGATCGAGATTGGGAGGGGCGCTCTAATCTCCCGACCTCCCCTAGAAGGTGAGCGGAGCTGCGTGCCGCTCGACAAAGAATACGCGGCCTGGAGTGACGAGCACTTCAAGGTTGGGGCCTTCCTCCCGCTGGACCAGTATTTTGCTAACTTCCTCAACTATGTGAAGTTGTCTCCTTTCCAGCTCCCCCCTAACTCCTACCATTTGTTAGCAGGGTTGAGATATTTATTCCTGAAGCTGGAGTGGGAGGTTCCCACCCTGACTGATATCTTATACTTTTTCTGCCTCAAGGCTAGCCCGGAGCAGCGGGGGCGAGGCGACGGGTTCTACTACTTGACCCGTTTTCCAAACACGGATGCGGTCATCAAGCTGCCCAGCCACCCCAACAACTTCAAAGGCCAGTTCTTTATGTCCAAGGGGTTTCGCAACTGCGAACTTCATTACTTCATTCGTCCTCGTAAGTACCTTTTACTCTTAGCTCGTGAGTTGACTATTGAATAGCTCCCTTTATTTGTTCCTGACTTAGAAATAATTGTGCAGCCATTTTTGCGAGGACGGCCAAGTCTATGACCCTTAGGGGTCAATACGAGACCTTGGCAGGGCTGCCCCCCAGCGAAAAGGACTATCGCCAGCTCGTGTCAGACGAGACGATGCTGGCGTGCAAGTTGATCTCTCCAGGCCAGACTTTGGCCCTGAGGAGACCTCGGGGCCTCCCTCCAGCCCGCGAGATAGCACCCATCCTCGAGGAGGAGGCCACGGGGGAAGGAGAGGACGAGGAGGACGAGGTGCCCCTCGTGAGGTTGAAGCGGGTGTTGGAGGTCGGCCAAGAAATAGACGAGGAGAGGGTCCGGTCCGGAGCAGCCGCCGGTCCCTCTGGGCAAGGTAATCCTTATATGTTTAGGGACTTAGATAGGGCTGCTGCAAACCCTCGGTTAGCTAGGTTCAATCCCAACCAGCCCGTTCAACGTCATCGAAGTGACCCAGACCATGACATAACCTTACCCCAATGCGTCGACCAGCTCGTGCTGGATTACGAAAGTAGTCGCCCTAGGGGCACTGTAGTCGTAGATAACACCATAGCTTCTAGGTAGGTCTTTTTTGAGGAGTATGGGACCAATCTTCGGTCGTGGTCCTCCCTTTGGGAGGGTATAGTAGCTCTGGGCCTTAGGCAATATGTAGAAGAGTCTAGTCCTGAGCCAGATTCGGACCCAGAAACTCTTCCAACCCGCGAAGCCATTATCCTAGATTCATCCGTTGCAGATCCAGGGACAGTGGTCGTGACCATAGATTCCTCCTCTAGCTCGGAGGGTAGGATCCCTTTCAATATACTTGAGATCTGTTTTCCCTTTAACTTTTGTAGTCTTGCATAAATATTTCTACTTGTATATTAATACATTGCCTTTGCTTTCTCAGAGGAGATGTCTCAGCCCGGAGGCAATGACCTACGAGCCATGTTCCCAAGAGGGAACCCTTCTGGGGCCTCTGGGCCCTCGGTGAAAAAGCTTCGGCTGGCAAAGAAGGCCATCGGGAGTACCTCTAAGTTTCCTGCAAAGGGGAAAAACTAGGCTCCGGCGGCTTCGAAGAAACTGCCTCCGCCCCCTTCTGTTATGAAGATGCCTCCTCCTCCCTCGCGAGTTCCCGACTCAGCTCGGGATACTGAGGTGCCCCCTGAGACCCTGGCGACCACAACCCCCGAGGTGCGCGTCCCGGTGAACCCCCAGGCTCTGGAGAAGATCCCCGATGTCTTTCGGGGAACGGTCTACGAGATGACGAGCTACACCGTGGACCATTACTACAACGCCGCCGAGAGGGACCTAAGGCCCGGAGAACGTGATGGAGTCTTCGCTGGGGATGGCTCTCACGGTAAGTTGACTTCGCCTTTGGTATTCCTTGCTCGCTATGCATCATATGTTTTTTTTTTTTTTTTTATCTAAGGCAGTTGCCTTATCATCTTTTTGGCTTTTTGCAGGGTGCCCTGGCTCTTCACCAGAGCATATCGCAATCTCGGGCCAGGCTCGATGACATGAGGGGGGAACACCAGACTGCCCTGGCCGCCCTTGAGACTGCCAAGAAACAGGCGCAGGAGGCTAAGGATGCCCTAGCAACCGTGTAGGCCGAGCTGGACACGTCCCGACCTAAGCTGCAGGAGGCCGAGGCTACCAAGGTCGTGCTAGCTGCTGCGAGGACTAAGCTCGAGGAGGCCAGGGCCGCTCGGGTCACACTATGCACCGCGAAGGACGAGGCCGAGGAGGCCAAGGCCGCCCTGGCGACGGAGAGGGCAGCCTCCATCTCCTCCATGGAGGCTATGTTGTACAATTGTTGGGTCTATAACCCAGATGGTGACTTCTCCTTTATGGGGGCGGATGCATGGGAGAGCTTCTTGGAGAAATTCAAAGCTCGCCTTCAGCACGAGGCGCCCTCTGAGACCGGGGAGAACTCCGCCACCGCCGAGCAGGAGGGCGAGGTGGTGACCTCATCAGAGCAGCCTGGCGGGGCGTAGGACTTTTTTTCTTTTTATCCTTCATATATATTTTTTTGTAACTTTGTATGAGGTTTTTTAACCCCGAGACAATTGGTTTTACCAACTTTTTGCTTTTAACTGATTTGCATCATTTTACCTTTATGAATTTTGGCAATAGTGTTAGTTTTTTTTGGTGCTGCGATTGACATTCTATGCTTTTCTAGGAAAAAACATAATCAATTTTGAGCCAACTTCTAAGATAAGTCCTGGTTGCATCCCGGACATTGCTTTGAAAACTTAGTTCACGTTAATTCTTGATTAATATTTTGTGCTTTTTAAGAAAAACACTGATCAATCAATTTGAACAAACTTCTAAGTTTTAGGACCTGGTTACATGTAGGACATTAATTTGAAAACTTAGTTCCCGTTTATTCTTGATTAATATCTTGTGCTTTTTAAGAAAAACACCGATCAATCAATTTGAACAAACTTCTAAGTTTTAGGACCTGGTTACATCCAGAAAATTAATTTGAAAACTTAGTTGGCGTTAATTTTTATCAATATCTCGTGCTTTTTAAGAAAAACATCGATCAATCGATTTGAATCAACTTCTAAGTTTTTAGGACCGGGTTATATCCAGGACGTTAATTTGAAAACTCAGTTCGCGTTTATTCTTGATTAATATTTTGTGCTTTTTAAGAAAAACACCGATCAATCAATTTGAATAAACTTCTAAGTTCTAGGACGACCTGGTTATATCAAGTTTGCGACTTAGTTCGCATTAATCCTTTACCAATATCTTGTGCTTTTTAAGAAAAGCATCAATCAATCAATTTGAATAAACTTCTAAGCCTTTAAGGCGACCTGGTTATATCCAGGCACCATATGCCCCCCAAGTAATTAGGAAAGAGTCTTTCGTGGTTACTTGAGATTACATTCACAAATATACACAATAATGAAAGAAGATTTAATTCTCATTGCTTAATACACAAAAAAAAATGGCCTTTATGAGTAAGCCTTACAAGGGTATTACTGATAATATTTCTTTAAATGGATGGCGTTCCAAGTTCGTGGGACCGCTTCTCCATTAAGCCGAGCTAACTTGTAGATTCCTTCCTTTATGACCTCGGTTATTTGATATGGCCCTTCCCAGTTCGGTCCCAATACTCCATCTTTGGGATCCTTACCGGCTAAGAAGACTCTCCTGAGGACCAGGTCGCCAATGCTAAAGGCGCATTTTTTGACCTTTGAGTTGAAATAACGAGTGATTTTTTGCTGGTAATGCGCGAGCTAGAGCTGCGAATCTTCTCGTCTTTCATCAATCATGTCGAGGGACGCGCAAAGCAGTTCGTGATTGCGGTCCTGGTCATACGCCTGGACTTTATGTGAAGATACCTTTATCTCGACAGGAAGGACTGCCTCACTCCCAAAAGCTAGGGAGAAAGGAGTATGACCCGTAGGAGTCCGATGCGAGGTCCGATATGCGCACAGTACCTGGGGGAGCTGTTCCAGCCAGACCCCCTTGGCTTCGTCCAGCTTCTTCTTAAGGCTCGCCTTTAGCATCTTATTGACGGCCACGGAGGAGAAACTTTCCTCAATGCCGTACCTTTCATAGAATTCGGTGAAGAGGTCACTGTCGAACTGTGTCCCATTATCGGATACGATTTTCTTTAGCAGCCCGAACCGGCAGATAATGCTTTTGACCACGAAGTCGAGGACTCTCTTGGAAGTGATTGTTGCCAAAGGTTCTGCCTCAGCCCACTTTGTGAAGTAGTCGATAGCCACCACCGCGTAATGGACCCCTCCCTTTCCAGTGGGGAGGACGCCAACCAAGTCGATTCCCCAGACCGCGAATGGCCACGGGGATGAGATCATCTTCAGCTTGACTGGGGGAGCTCGGGAAATTGTGGCGAATCGCTGGCACTTGTCATATTTCTTGGCGTACGAGATCGAATCCTTCGACAGAGTGGGCCAGTAATATCCTTGCCTTAAGATCTTCAGGGCCAAGCTCTGCCCCCCAGTGTGGTCGCCGCAAAAACCCTCGTGCACTTCTTGCAAAATGGTCTTTGCCTCGCCTGGTAGAACACATCGTAGGAGGGGTAGAGAGTACCCACACCGGTATAGCACCCTGTCTACCATCGTATACCTTGGAGCCTGGTACAGTATCCGCCGTGCGTCATTACGCCTTTTAGGTAACTTTCCTTCGGTGAGATACTCGAGGATGGGGGTCAACCAGGTCGGCCTGGCGTCGATCATCTCAACCTTCGCACTGACCTCTTCTATACTTGGTTTCTCCAAGAACTCTATCGGTACTAACCCCAAAGCCTCCGTCTCCCCGGAGGTAGCGAGCTTGGCGAGGGCGTCTGCATTAGCATTCTGCTCTCGAGGTATCTGCTCGATTGAGCCTCGTTCAAATGCGGGCAACTCAACTTTCACCTTGGCCAGGTAAGCAGCCATCTTGGTTCCCCGTGCTTGATATTCACCTAGCACCTAGTTTATCACGAGCTGGGAATCACTGAAGCATTGAACGGAGCTGGCCTTCAGCTCCTGGGCTACCCTCAGCCCGGCCAGCAAAGCTTCGTATTCGGCCTCGTTGTTGGATGCCTTGAATCCGAATCTCAGCATCGAGTGGAATCTATGCCCCTCTGGGGATATCAAAATGATTCCAGCCCCAGAGCCGTTCTCATTAGATGAGTCGTCCATGATGATCTTCCATGACACCTGGGCCGAGGTGACCTGGGGTGACTCTTCCACAGAATCTTCTCTGAATCCTATGCATTCCGCCACAAAATTAGCTAGGGCCTGGCTTTTTATTGCAGTTCGCGGGGTGTACAAAATCTCAAACTGACTGAGCTCAATAGCCCACTTCAACAGGCGTCCCAATGCTTCAGGTTTTTGCAAAACTTGTCTTAAAGGTTGATCGGTCATGACGTGTATTGAGTGAGATTGGAAATACGGCCTGACCTTCCGGGAGGCCGTGATAAGACAGAATGCCATCTTTTCCATCAACGGGTATCGGGACTGGGCCCCGAGAAGTCTTTTGCTGATGTAATAGACTGGGTTTTGGACCCAGTCTTCTTCTCGGACCAATACGGCACTAGCTGCATCTTCTGTGACAGCTAGGTAAAGGAAAAGAGGCTGTCCTGCCGTTGGTTTAGACAATACGGGTGGCTTGGCCAGATGCGCTTTCAGGTCGAGGAAGGCACTTTCGCACTCCTCTGTCCACTCGAACTTCTTATTTCCCCGGAGCAGGTAGCAGAATGGCAGGCACTTGTCGGTGGACTTAGAAATAAACTGATTAAGGGCTGCCACCCTTCCTGTCAGGCCTTGGACGTCCTTTCACGACCTAGGTGAGGGGAGCTCGAGCAATGACCTGATCTTATTGGGGTTTGCCTCGATTCCTCTAGTGTTGACAATGAAACCCAGGAATTTTCCAGATGCGACCCCGAAAGTGCACTTCTGCGGGTTAAGCCTCATGCCGTATTCTCTTAGTATCTTGAAGCATTCCTCCAGGTCGGAAACATGGTTATCGGCAGTTTTTGACTTGACCAGCATGTCGTCCACGTATACTTCCATGTTCTTCCTGATCTGATTGGCGAACATCCTATTCACCAATCTCTGGTATGTAGCACCGGTGTTCTTCAGTCCGAACGGCATGACCTTGTAACAATAGACGTTAGTTGGGGTCATGAAGCTAGTGTGCTCCTGGTCCGCCAGATTCATGGCGATCTTATTTTAACCTGAGTACGCATCCATAAAGGACATGAGCTCGTGCCCCGCCATGGCGTCCACCAATTGGTCGATCCTCGGCATGGGAAAAAAGTCTTTGGGGTAGGATTTATTCAGATCGGAGAAGTAGATGCAAGTCTGCCATTTCCCATTGGGCTTCGGGACCAGCACAGGATTGGTGACCCAAATCGGAAACTTGGCTTCGCGGATAAAGCCGCACTTTTTGAGCCGAGCTACTTCTTCTTCTAGGGCTTCAACTCGAGTTGTTCCCAGACGCCTCTGTTTCTGGGACTTTGCAGGAACGCTCTTATCCAAATGAAGGGTGTGCATGATAACACTTGGACTGATTCCCACCATGTCCTCGTGTGACCATGCGAACACATCCAGGTTCTCCTGCAGGAACTTGATCAGCTCCGCCTTCCTCTCGCCACAGAGGTTTTTCCCGAGCTTAACCATCCGTGAGGGATTTTGTGGATCGATATTTACCTCCTCGAGCTCTTCGATAGCTTAGAGCTCGGACTTATCTTCGCCTATTCTGGGGTCAATATCCTCACTTAGGAAAATATTTTCCCCTTCGGCACTCTGAGGTTTTTCAATCTCAGAATTAGGCAAAGGTTCCTGAGATTCCTCTTTTCCTCCTTGGACGGTCATTTTTAACTGCCCGGGTTTTAATTTTCCCTTCATGGAAATGCTGTAGCATTCCTTGGCAGCAAGCTGATCGCCACGGACTGTGCATATCCCTGTGGAAGAAGGGAATTTCAGCGCAAGGTGGCGGATGGAGGTGATGGCTTCAAAATCTATAAGTGTATGTCGACCCAAAATGGCATTGTATGCGGCGGGACAGTCGATGACCACGAACTCAAGGAGTTTTGACATTGTCCGAGGTCCCTCTCCTAAGGTGATCACCAGCTCGATCGTCCCTATAGCCACTGATCCTTCTCCAAAGAAACCGTAAAGCATCATGGAGGTCGTCTTCAGCTCGGCGACAGATAAACCCATCTTCTCCAGCGTGGACCAGAATAGAAGGTTTACCAAGCTCCCATTATCAATCAGCACTCTCCTAACCCTCCGATTAGCGAGCTGCACTACTACAACCAGAGGGTCATTATGAAGGAACTGAACATGGCTGACATCTTCTTCAGTAAAAATGATTGGTTGCCTTTCCAATCGCTGCTGCTTTGGCAGGTGCTGCTCGGGGACGAACTCTACTCCATTATGAGCCTTAAGTTCGTTGACGTACCTCTTTTGGGCACCTCTGCTCGTGCCAGCCAAATGAGGACCTCCAGAGATTGTGGAGATCTCTCCTCCTATCACTAGAGGAGGGACGTACTAATCTACCCGAGACCCGGGCTGACTAACCTGGACTTCTGGAGCTGGTCGGCTTGCAGGAATTATGTTCCGTGCATACTGAGCCAAGGGTTCGGCTCTAATGAGAGTCTCGATCTCATCCTTCAGGTGTCTACAGTCATCGGTATTGTGGCCAATGTCGTTGTAGAACCAACAAAACTTGGAGGGGTCTCGCTTTCCCTTCTGGTGCTTTAATGGCTCTGGCTTCTTCCAGGGAAGGCGAGCAGAGTTTGCTAGGAAGATGTTCTCCCTAGAGTGAATGAGGTCCGTATAAGTCGCGTAGACTAGCTTAAATTTTTCTACGGACTTATTCTTCTTTGGGCCGTGCTGGTTGCCCTCGCTGTTCCTTTTTCTCTTGCCTCCACCAAACTGGTTATTTTGTGTAACGTTCTGGGTCGCTGTCACGACCTCCGTTGCTACTCCAGCGGGCTGCTCAGGGACTTGGCTGGTTCCCGCAGATGAGGCTTGTGCCTCCTCCAAGTTGATCCACTCCTGAGCCCTGTTTAGGAATTCGTTTACGGAGCTGACTCCCTTCCTTTGTATCTCATTCCAGAGTCCCCCACAGACGAGGATTCCAGTTCTCAAAGCCATGAGCTTGGAGCTGTCATCTGCGTCTCTGGCCCGAGCAGCGACGTTTGCGAATCTGCTCAGGTAAGCCTTCAGAGGCTCATCGGGCTGTTGTCTCATGTTTGCCAGGGTGTCGGCCTTGACGCGAGCAGCCTGGGAAGCCTGGAATGCCCTCTTGAAGTCAGTAGAGAAAGTTTTCCACGAGCTGATTGACTGTTTCTTGCTCTGTTTGAACCACTGCCTGGCCGAGCCAGTCAGTGTGGAGGGAAATATTAGACACCTTAGCTCGGGGCCAATGTTGTGGGCCATCATCAAGGTATTGAACATACCCAGATGATTTGACGGATCTCCGTCTCCGTTGAATTTGGACAGGTGCGGCATACGAAAACCGGGCGGGTATGTCGTTGCTACTATGTTGGGGGCGAAGAGCTCAAGTTCATCCCCTAAATCATATTCGTCGTTTTCTTTTTCTGACAGGAGCTTCCTCATTAGCTCCTCCATCTGAGCCAAGCGCTCAAGGGTTTTGTCCTGATTTCCTTGGTTGTTCCAGGGCTGTTCAACAGCTCCGGATCCATTGTACACGTTTGGCGGGTTATTGTCCCTCCTATCTTGAGATAGGCTATACGGGACATTCCCACTGTCGCGTACCTCGGACAAGTCTTCCCTTGGGTGAGCACGACTGTCGTTTCCCACTGGGTCTCCCCTTTGGGAGTTAAGACGATCTCGGAGGTCGCCCCTCGGGGTGGCTTGAGGACTTTGCGCTGAGCTTAGGCGTTGGCATAGGTCTCCGCAAGAAATGTCACTTCGGCGGCTTCCGGTCAAGTAGCTCCCGTTTGAGAAGCTTGGAGCCCACCTTTGGGGTTGAGGATCTGGGACTTCTCTGGGCGCCCTGCCACGATGGGAAGGTCCTGCAGAAGGTGGGTTTCTCCTGCTGCTCCCATAAGCTGGAATATCTCGGACAGGTCGAGGAGGAGACGGATATCTTATTGGTGAAGGATGATGTCTGATCGGGGATGCAATCCTGGTCCCGTCAGGGCGGATTAGGTTAGATAGGGGCCTCTCGGCTCTGCCAACCTCCGGGTCTTGCGCTCGGCGGTTTGAGCAAGGCGCAGGACGGCTGGCCGGGGTGGGTTGTCGCTGCGAGCCCTCCCCGGATCTCCTTCGAGAATTCCCTCGAGCCCTCTTGGGCGTACTCGAGGGTGGTAGTGAAGTGGGAGTGGAAGTTCGGACCGATCGGCTATACTGTTGCTCGGCCTTAGCTAGTTCTTCGAAGTTGGTCTCTCGGCGGTGCGATGAGGGAGTAGAGTTTGATGTTTGAGGTCTGGCCGACCGGCTAGGCCTGGACCGATTACCCTGGTGGGACTTATGAGTCTCGCCTTGCCTCTTTCCCACGTTAGCGTCGGTTGTAAGAGGGGGTAATCGGGCCAACACCTTCTTAATTTGCTGGTTAGCTTTTGCCAGCTGACTCCTCAACTGAGCATTCTCCATTTCTACCGCCGTGTAAAAATCCGAGTTCGGATTAGGTGGCCGGGATGCCGAACTTCCAATGTCGTCTTGGCCTATTGGCTGCTTGCCTGGCCGCTGCTGAACTTCGACGTTCTGCTCACCGGAGATGACGGCATGATGGGCCTCCTGCCCATCATGTTGGTCCGCCTCGTTATCGTGTCTTGAGCGAGTGATCACCATGGTTGGGTATTTGCGATAGCACTAATCTAACAAGCTCTCAATGAAAGCACCAAACTGTTGACGCGGTTCTTCGCCAACAGGTAATTAAGAAAATAAGAGAATGGGATTAGTGCTAAGTAATGAACCGAAACAGATGAATGATCTTAAAATGAACTGATGATACGAATACTTTTTTAGGTGGTTCAAAGGTTAAAATCCTTCTACTCGACCAGCCAATATTATTGCTATATTTCTTGTATTCTTTACAGGGTATTTCTTTATACAATAGAATCCAACCCTTCGCAACTCCTAGGTTCTCCATATTTATAGGAGAGGGCACCTGGGGGTTGGTAAATGGGGGTCATCCCGTGACCTTATTACCCATCATGTCACTTCTGTGACATTCATGATTAAATCCGAAAACCTGACAAATGAAGTGTGGTCTAATCAATAGGTAAGGGGGATAATGGGCCTCACGGTCCTAATCAATAGCCTGAACACGCACATTTATTCTGCGTGCCCGAGAATTCAGGGATATATCAGACACGTGATGTCTGATATATGCACGTTTACATTACATGGTTGACTTTATAAAGGGCCACAGCCTCCAACTCAAGCTCGTACCTCGAGCTGGATGCCTTCTTAACCCGCGGTCTTCATACCTCTGACTCGGCTCCTTAGTAATCTTAATAAACCTTTGGTTACCTCGAGCTAAAGAGGTAGGACCTGATAACAGCAGCTCCAGGCATGTGGCATCCACGTGGCTGATATAATTATGCCATATCTCAGCTCGCTAATAGCCCATGGAGAATTAGGGCGTACAATCATCCAACAACCTAGAAATTAATCATATTTAATTACAAAAGGCATGAATATATACCTCAAATACAATATCATTAGAGCAGAAATAACATTTCTTTCAAACTAAAATATTCCTGCAAGGTGTGGAAGAAAAAAAAAATAGATAAGGTACAAATAGACTAAGTAAGAAGCATTGTACAGAAAACATAAGAAATAGATAGAACAAAACAAAACAAAATATCAATGAATCATCTCGAAATGAATTGTCACCCGTTTAGTATTCATTACAAAGTTGGGCGTAAATTATAACATATGAAAATGAAATTTAATCTTCCCAACAAATTCCCATGCCAGATGTGAAAAACTGATAGTAAAATTTCAATCCATAAATATTGTAAGCAACAAAAGCATAGGCCAAAACAAATGTGCCACGGTACAATGCAATAGCCTAGATTCTTCTAACTTTTCTCTTGTCTAAAGAGACAGACAAACTACAAACCTGTCATAAAAAAATCTCAGATAAGAAACAACATTCTATTACTAATAGTCAAAAGTGATTTTCTGTTATTGAGGATCGATGCCAGCTACTCCATAAGAAGATGATTTAAGAAAAAAATAATTCAACAATCTGCTTCAACTAAACAAAATTGAAAGCACTGACTCTTTCAAGTGGCAAAAGTAAGGCCTAGTAAGTTGAACTGGTGATATTGTTCTGAGTTTAAGTTAAAAAATAATGATCATTCTAGGCTGAGTTGGCTCTACAAACTATGTTGCCAAACATATGGTAATATGAAAAGCTTTTCGTTATTTCATTCATGGTGTCATTCCTTAAAATTCATAGCCTATGGCATATGTTTATTTTTCCTTTTCCTATTCAAGTTCATCTTTCTTTCTTTCAATATTATTGTAGCACTTAAAAAAAAATGGTTTAACGAAAAATATGTGTCTGACACATAATACAAAGTCATCGAGTAACCAAAAACAAAACAACAATTCCATAATCAACTCAAAAAATGAATCTAAACAAGCTTAAACTTCAGCCACCACTTTCTTTAGTCACCATTGTCTTAGTCAAAAATATAAGTTCAATCACCATTCCAAACATAAATAAAAAAAATACTAACAGTTGGTTCTTTAAAATTGAAGATAAAACCAATATATTTACTAAGAATCTCAATCAATCAATCACAAATGTGAGAACAATCATAAACTTAGAAAAATAATGAAAACCCAAATTAAGTAAAATATAATGAGAAACCTTGGGGGCCAATAATGGTGGTGAGCCAATGATAGAGATCTTTGCCCTTGGTCCCAGCCGAGCAATCAAGAGGAGGATTATTGTTAAGCTCGACCATTTCCCTCCGAATCTGCTTACCCCAAGATGAGATATAGGTGGTCGATACCCAAGTCGACGCAAAAGAAGAAGAGGATGCTAACGTCCACGACATCATCATCATGGCTCTGTTGTTCATATCTCTATAAAAACGCATGGCTGAAGGAGCGGTGGCTTTGCACGGCTGGAGGAGCGACGACTTCGCATGACTAGAGGAGCGTCGGTGTACCGTCGACTAGACGAGTGCCGTCGGCTTTGGAGAAGACAACACCACACAGAGTCGTGGACAGACAGGTCGAGAGAGAGAGAGAGAGAGGAAGACTGTGTGGAGTTGTGGGGGTCGAGAGAGAGAGAGAGAGGAAGACTGTGTGGAGTTGTGGGGGTCGAGAGAGAGAGAGAGAGAGAGTCGTGTGGGAAAAAAAATTAAAAAGGGCTGCTTGGGAAAAAATTTAAAAGGCCAATGCCGACAGCTATAAGTTTTCGCTATTGGCCTTATCTTTCAAGGCCAATAGCGATAGCTTATATATGTCGGCATTGGTTCAATAAGGGACTGTCGCTATTGTAAAAAAATTAATAATATTTCAAAAATATATATTTTGTAAAAAAAATTAATATTTCAAATATAATATTATAAATTTATAAAATACAAAATAATAAAAAAAATTACAACTAATAAATTTGTAGAAATTTTAAATTATTTTACAATATTTAACCAACTAATAAGTATTTTTCTTTATAACATAATAAGTTTAAATTTTAATATAAAAATTATTATAAAAACATATACATACAAAGGTTAATTAATAATATTAATTTAGAAACAAAAGAGAATCTAGTTTAAATTTTTTTAATTAATACATAAATTTTATAAATATATTTATTACACAATTTGGTTTATTTTTAAAATTAAATTATTCATTAATTGTTTTAATAGATTTTTTTATTTGAATTTCGGCGACATTTATAACTGTCGGTATCAGGCTTTTATTAATTGTCGGCGTTGAGGTCAATAGCGACAATTTTTTAACTTTCAACATTGGTCTCAAATTAACTATTGGCCTTGGGGTCAATAGCGACAGTCAAAAGCAACGGTGGCAGTTATTCACTGTCTGCATTGGTTTCTATGCCTACAGTTTTTAACTGTCAGCATAAAGTCGTGCTAACCAATTACAACAGTTATTCACTGTCTGCATTGGTTTCCGCACCTTAATTAATTCACATGGTTTAATTAATTTGATAATCACTAAAAATGAAAATTTAATTGGTATCAGAGTGGGTCACTCATTTCTGCGTGTGATCTTGGTTTATTCCATTTGTTGTTCTTGTTCTTGCAATGTCTTTTTTCACAGAAGGAGGCTCCATAACTCGCCCCTCTTTACTCAATGATTCTAACTATCCATATTGGCAAGTTAGAATGAGAGCCTTCATCAAATCTCAAGATGAAAAGGCTTGGGGAGCTGGTTTGAGTGGTTGGACTCCTCCAGCAGAAAGCAATGATGTAACTAAGGAAAAATCTGAACTTGATTGGACTGATGCTGAAGTTAAACTATCAAGTTACAATAATAAAGCATTACATGCTATTTTTAATGGTGTTGGTGAAGGTTACATTAAAATGATTTCTTCATGTGTTATGACCAAAGATGCTTGGCAAATCCTTCAAACCCAATTTGAAGGAACTGCTGATGTCAAGTGTTCTAGGCTTGTTATGCTCACAACAAAATTTGAAAATGAATGAAAATGAAACCCTCACTGATTTTTATGAGAAATTGTCAGATATTGCTGACAAATATTTTGCTCTTGGTAAGAAACTTGAAGAGAATGTTTTGGTTCGAAAAATTGTTGGAGTTCTCCCTGACAGGTTTCTGACTAAGCTCACTACAATTGAAGAAGCAAAAGATCTGGACAAAATAAAAGTAGAAGAATTGATGGGTTCACTTTGAACTTTTGAACTAAACCAACAAATCAAACAAAAAGGTAAAATATAAGAAATCGAGGAGAAATCTATTGCCTTGAAATCTTCCAGAGAAAAGAAGGAAAGTTCGAATGATGAGGATGATGAGATGACTTTGTTAAAAAAAAAATTTCAAAAGTACATAAAGAAATTGGGAAATAAAAATTACATATCCAAAAACCCAGAAGGTAATTTTTTCAAATCCTTTGAAAGTAATAAAAAGGGTATTCAGTGCAGGGAATGAGAAGGATTTTGACACATTCAATCCGAGTGTGCAAATACCTTAAAGAAAGTCTGAACAGAGTGATGAGGAAGAAAATAGTGTTGCCTTAACCTCAGCTCACAAAGGTATGGTTTTTTCTTCAGTTGATTCCAAGGATTTGGTATGCCTTAATAATTCTGTTCAGAATAATGAAAAATCTGAAACTGACTCTGATGATTCTGACTTAGATTAGGAGTTATTGAAAGATTCTTATAAAATAATGTATGATCAATGGCTGAAAGTTTGCTCTGAGAATCGATTAATGGCTAGCAATAATAAAAAATCTATTGAAAAAATTAAAGAACTTGAGATGCTTATTGCTTCCAAAAATGATGAAATTAATTCTTTGAGTAAAGAAATTGATGTTATGCAAAAAGGTGTCAAAATTCTTAATCCAAGATCTGGAATTTTAGATGATATTCTCTCTTCAGGAAAAAAGGCTGGTGATTATAGTGGATTAGGATCTAATGGATCTGAATCTTCTAAGAAAATGGTTTTTGTAATATCTGTGAAGTATCCGCCTGTTGTGACAACTAACCGTTTTGCAGGAACAAGTGACTCTTCGGAGACCACACAGTTGTCATCTGTTCCAACAGATCTAAATTTCTCCGAAGATAAACATTGGACAATTTGACCATTTTGTTATTTTTGTGGTATGAAAGGACACATAGGACCTAAGTGTTTTTCTCTATTGAATGTGTTTAAAAAGAATTATATTAAACACTTTGGTAGCATGAATCAATTATTGACCAAAAGAAAATCAAAATAAAAACAATGAGGGTCAAGAAAAATAACTCTGTTTGCTTGGATACATTTACATGATATAAAATACATGCATACTACAGGTAATACCAACATACTCACAAACTTCAAATCTTTGAAGTGTGGTGTAGTAATATTCGGGGATTGAATGACAGGAAATATTTTAGGTAAAAGTACTCTAAACATTGAAGGGTTACCAAAACTGAAAAATGTTCTTCATGTTGATGGGTTGAAAGCTAACTTAATTAGCATAAGACAAATTTGTGACCAATGTTTTCTTGTTAATTTTTCGCATGATGAGTGTAATGTTGTAAATCAAAGTGGTGACATTGTTCTTAATTGTTCTCGTTCTTTGGATAATTGTTACACACTCACACAAAAATTCACATGTCATGTGTCATCATCAAGTTTTAATAATACTGATTTGTGGCATGAAAAACTTGGACATATAAATTTAAAAAATTTGAAAAAGATTGCTAATGCAAGTCTCATCCGTGGTATACCCAAGCTGGGTAAAGAATCACTTGGTAAGTGTGAATCATGTCAATTGGGAAAACAGTTGAAACTTTCCCGTAAAGCTCTATATGAGATTAATACTTCAAATGTGTTGGAATTATTGCATATGGATATCATGGGTCCTATACAGGTTGAAAGTATTAATGATAAGAGATACATTTTTGTATGTGTGGATGATTTTTCTAAATTTACTTGGGTAAATTTCTTAAGAGAAAAATCAGATACATTTGAAGCTTTTAAAACTCTCTATACAAGACTAAGAGTTGAAAAAATTTGTAACATTGGAAAAATTGTAAGAATACGAAGTGATTATGGCAAGGAGTTTGAAATTTTTGTTTATGATGAATATTGTAAATCTTTTAGAATTTTGCATTGATTTTCTGCACCCAAAACCCCAGAAAAAATGGGGTAGTGGAACGGAAAAATCGTACCTTGCAGGAAATGACCAGAGTTATGCTAAATAGAAAAAAAATCACAAAGAAATTGTGGGTTGAAGCAATTGACACTACTTGCTACACAATTAATCGTGATTTTCTGCGTCCAGGTACAAATAAAACTCCATATGAGATTTGGAAAGGTAGAAAACCCAATGTCAATTATTTTCATGTATTTGGAAGTCTTTGTTATATTCTTAGAGATCGCGAGAATCTGGAAAAATTTGATGCTAAAAGCGATTCCGAAGTTTTTCTTGGTTATTCCACCAATAGTAGGGCCTATCGTGTTCATAACATGAGAACCAAAACTATTATGGAATCTGCTAATGTGGTTGTTGACGATCTAAAAGATTTTTCTGAGTACTCCCATGAGGAGGAAATTGACAAGTTCATTGATGTTCAACAACATAAAGGGATACCAGATCTAACAGAATAATGTTCAGAGGCGACAACACCTACTGAGGATGTATCAAACACTGATTCTGTCGCGAAAACAACTGAACGAACAGAGAAGGAAAATCCAGTTAATTCTTCTTACTCCATTCAAAAAGAACCCTCAACCAGAGTAAAAAAGAATCACCCTTATGATCTCATTTTAGGAAATCTTGAAAAGAGTATGGTCACTTGAAAGAGATATGTAAACTTGGTTCAATTTTTTTTTACTTCTACATTGGAACCAAAAAACGTGAAGGAAGCCTTAAATGATGAATAATGGATTAATGCTATGCAAGAAGAGCTAGATCAATTCATAAGGAATGAGGTATGGATCCTTGTCCTTAGACCGAGCCATACTAATGTTATTGGTACAAAGTGGATATTTAAAAACAAAACTGTTGAATTTGGCACCATAATAAGAAATAAAAGCTAGACTAGTTGCACAGGGGTACACTCAAGTTGAAGGAATTGATTTTGATGAGACATTTTTCCTTATTGCAAGACTTGAATCCATAAGATGATTGCTAGCTATTTTTTGTGTTTTTGGTTTTAAATTATTTCAAATGGATGTCAAATCCGCTTTTTAAATGGATTCTTGAATGAAGAAGCTTATGTGGAGCAACCCAAAGGGTTTGAGGACCCTTGTGGTCCTAATCATATTTTTAAATTGCAAAAAGCTTTGTATGGGTTGAAACAAGCCCCCCAGGCTTGGTATGAGAGACTAACTCGTTTTTTGGTCTAAAAGGGGTACAAGAGAGGGGGAGTAGACAAAACACTTTTTATCAAAAATGTTGATGCGGATATTATGATAACTCAAATATATGTTGGTGATATAGTGTTTGGTTCTACTAATGACTCTATAGTACAAGAATTTGTGAAACAAATGCAGGAAAAGTTTGAGATGAGCATGGTGGGAGAGCTGAATTTTTTCTTAGGACTCCATGTTAAGCAGTCAGACGATAGAATTTTCATTTCACAAAGCAAGTGTGCCAGAAATTTGGTGAAGAGATTTGGGCTCGATGCATCTAAACCTGCTAAAACTCTCATGGGAACCACTGTCAAACTATCTAAAGATGAGAATTGGAAGAAAGTTGATCCAACTCTTTACAGAAGTATGATTGAGAGTCTCCTATACTTAACTGCTAGTCGCCCAATCATTAGTTCTAGTGTTGGAGTATGTGCTCGCTTTCAAGGGAACCCCATGGAGTCTCATGTGTCTGCTGTTAAAAGAATGATTTGTTATATCAATAATACACTTGGTTTAAGCATTTGGTATTCCAAAGAAACAAACTCTACCCTTGTGTGTTATAGTGATGCAGATTCGACAGGAAACACTGCTGACCGCAAAAGTACAAGTGGTGGTTGTTTTTACTTAGTGAACAATTTGGTCTGGTGGCGTAGTAAAAAACAAAACTCCATCTCCTTGTCAACAACCGAAGCTGAGTACATAGCTGCTAGAAGCTGTTGTACTCAACTTTTGTGGATGAAACAAATGTTGGCTGACTATGGGTTTGATATTAAAAATTTAACCATTTTTTGTGATAATACAAGTGCTATTAATATCTCCAAGAATCCTATTCAGCACTCTCGCACCAAAAATATTGACATTCGTCATCATTTTATTAGAGAACTTGTTGAAAACAAAACTCTGATTTTAGAATATGTTGAGACTAACAAACAAATTGCAGATATTTTTACCAAAGCTTTAGACACAGTTAGATTTGATTCCCTCAGGAAACCCTTGGGGTTTGTTTCATTTGAAATTGTCAAAAATTGATTGTCTTGCCTTGCCTTGCATATGTGATTGTGTAAATCTATTGTCCTGTGTGGAAGAAATTTGATGACCATATTTTTCTTAATTTTTAGAAAAAGAACATTATAATTCACATACTTTGTGAGAAATAAAAAACCATATTTGAAAAATTATAGACCATCCAATTTATATATGATCAAATCATTATGTTTGTTTTAGTATTAGCATTCCATAATCCAGTTTCTTTTTCAAGCTCCATTTTGGAAAAGAGCTACCTATACTGATGTATGAAAGTTGACACTGAGTAAGTTGGTACCAGGTAATTTGCAATTATATTGAACGATACTCTACCAGTGTAAAGGGCTACCATCAGTATGTTAGGAAAATATGTATTTTTCCTCAATGGAAATAATAATAAATTACAACTCTATGCAATATATTACAAATAAATAATGATTGATTAAAAAGAGTTACAACTCTATAACTGAAAATTATAAATAAACAAAGAAAATGAAGAAGATGAAGAAGAAGAAGAGAATAGTAAATTACAACTCTAAGCAAAAGGTTACAAATAAAGTATAGTGTTTTAAACAAAAGAAAAAAAAAATTACAACTCTTGAACAAGAAATACAAGTAAATAGAGAAGAACAATATAAAGATTAAAAGAAATAGAATGAAAGAAAGGAACAAGAAACAAAAGATAAACAACTCTCACTCACACTACCAAAGTGAAGAGTGTTGGGGATCACCAACTTAAACAAGGTTTGAAACCTTTATCCAAACGCTTATTTCCCCCTAACTCAAACACTAAGGGATCTCTCACAGATTATAGGAAATGCTTTCTGGAATTATCAAGCCTCAAGGTGTTTTCAGCCAAGTGCTCTAATGGATAGAAATGTTGTGTCTTACAAGTGAGCTATAGGCTCATATTTATAGAGTTTAGAGACACCCTTTGAATTTCAAATTCCACCAACCCCCATGGTTGTTACCAATGTTTAAAAGGAGATTTGGGAGTTATTTGGGTTTTTTGAGCCGTTCAACAAAGATTGAAAAAACTGAAAAATTGGTCAGTTTTTGGCCTGTGGCTGCGGCCAGAGACATTAGTGGCCGCAGCCACTGGTCTCTGTCCCACAGGCCGCGGCCACCAACATTCGATGGCCGTGGCCACCGACCAATTTTAGCACTTAAAAATGTGCTGTTTTTCCAAACAGTTCCAAACCCTCCCAAATGATTTTGCAATTCCCAAAACACATTATTGGGGTTAAAATCATATCTCTAACAACCATTTCACATATGACTTTATGAAATTCATCTCAATATTGTGTAACAAAAAATTTACACAATAAAGGCTAATATTTGGAAGGTACAAATTTGTAACACCAAATATGTTACATTTTTTTGGATATATCTCATATATCTAAATATTGTAACTCTCTATTATATGTTACAATATGTGACACTCTTTGTCACATTTATTTAATCTAAAACATTATATTATAATATAATACCAAATATGTCTCGCTTTGCACCGTTAATGGCCATGTGCACTTTCCATTCGTGGACACTCTTGAGAATACTCCCAATTCTCATGAGAGGCGGGACCACCCCTTGGTCCATATAGGTAGAATTATTACAGTATTTTTTTACCAAAAATACTTGTTTTTACAAGACTGAATTCTATTAAAAAACCTTTCGGTTTTAACCCTCAACTTGGTAACACACAAGTACTCAATATCTCAGATGGGACTTATTTGAGTACAACTAATATTCACTTGATTGACTTGTTGTTACCTATTGAACCTAACACTAGTTGAATAACTAGTGTTAAAATAGGTTACCATCAATCGTGAATCTCTTTAGGGAGTTTAAGTCCCATCCCTCGAGATGATGCGGCCACTAAATCCCTCGTTAGTGGCTTAGTGAAAGGATCCGCCAAATTTTCACTTGTTCTCACATAGGATATTGAGTTGACTCCTCTTTGAATCAATTCTCTTATATATCCATGTCTTAGACTAATGTGTCTAGACTTCCCATTATACACTCCGTTGTATGCTCTAGCCAATGACGCTAAGCTATCACAATGTATCGATATAGTAGATACATTCTCTTTGATTAGGGGAATCTCTATCAATAGATCCCTTAACCATTCGGCCTCTTTGCCGGTAGCAGCTAGAGCTATGAAATCTGCTTCCATAGTGGAAATAGATATACAGGTTTGTTTCTTGGAAACCCAAGAAATTGCACCTTCACCAAGTGTGAATACCCAACCAGTTGTGGACAAGTTGTCACCAAGATTGGATATCCAACTTGCATCTGTATATCCTTCTAATATCGAAGGAAATTGGGAGTAGTGAAGGCTTAGTCCTTTGGTTTTCTTGAGATAACCTAGGACTCTTCCAATTGCCTTCCAGTTATCCACACTTGGATTACTTGTAAACCTACTAAGTTTACTTACCGCAAATGCTATATCAGGTCTAGTACACTGGGCAGCGTACATTAGACTCCCTATAGCACTAGCGTACTCCAATTGAGCCACCACTCCTCCTTCATTCTTCTCTAGTTTTACACTATGATCGAATGGAGTATTGGCATCTTTAAACTTGAGATGGTTAAATTTGTTCAATACTTTCTCAATATAGTGGGCTTGCCCTAACGCAAAACCCCCACTATGTTTCTTTACTTTGATATCGAGTACGGTATCAACTTCTCCAAAATCTTTCATCTTGAAGGCTGATGATAGAAACCTCTTCGTTTCTTCTATCCCTTTCATGCTATTACTTAGAATAAGCATGTCATCCACATATAAGCAAACAATGATCACATATCCCTTTCAAGTTTTTGAATACAAACACTTGTCTCTATTATTATGTCTAAACCCATTAGACATGATGGCTTGATCAAATTTCTTATGCCATTGCTTAGGACCTTGTTTCAATCCATATAAGGATTTTACAAGTCTACAAACTTTATGTTCATATTTTGGTAGGACAAACCCTTCGGGTTGTTTCATATAGACCTCCTCATTGAGGTCACCATTAAGGAATGCCGTTTTGACATCCATTTGATGAACATACAAGTTGTGTATAGAAGCTAAAGCGAATAAAATTCTTATACAAGTTGTTCTTGCAACAGGCGCATAGGTATCGAAATAATCGATACCCTTTTTATGCCTAAACCCTTTAGCTACTAATATAGCTTTAAAGGTTTGGATAGTGCCGTCAGTGTGGTATTTTCTCCTAAATACCCACTTACACCCAATTGGCTTAGACCCCGGTGGGAGGTCTACCAATTCCCAAGTGTTATTGGAAAGAATGGAATCCATCTCATCATTGATGGCTTCTTTCCAAAATGCACTATCTTTCGATTGCATAGCTTCTCTATAAGTCTTAGGATCATCCTCAACGACAAGTACAATAGGAATTTTCCTAATAACTTCCAATCTATTTCCTTCTACCATGTAGAATGAAATTCGTTGAGAATCTATCTCATCCACTACTAGACTTTTATGATTTTTAAGCCTTTGACTTCTTCTAGGCTCAAAGGGTTGCTTTACATCCTTTTGAGAATTCTCCTCTTGAGAATCAACTTTGGATGTAGAAGCTTGAGAATTGTTCTCATATAACAAATTCTCCTTTAGAGATGTTGAAGCTTGAGAATTGTTGTCACATAACATATTCTCAAAAAATTCAACTTCTCTAGATTCAATCACAACATTAGACTCTAAGTCTAATAGCCTATAAGCTTTACTATTGTTGGCATAACCAACAAAAATACACTTTATGGCTCTTGAACCTAACTTTGTTCTATTAGACACCCCCACACTTTGAAGTACCCTATGTTGGGTTTTCTTCCTTTCCATAACTCATATGGAGATATCTCATTTTTCTTCATCGGTATTCGATTAAGAATGTGACAAGCGGTTAAAAGCGCTTCACCCCATAAGTTGATGTTCAACTTAGTGTTAGGAAAAAATAATATTGCCTCAATGGAAATGGTAAGATAATATTACAACTCTAGACAATATATTACAAATAAATATTGATTGATTAAAAGTGTTACAACTCTATGACAAAAGGTACATGTAAATATAGAGAAAGAGGTAGAAGATGATAGAAATAGAAAATACAACTCTAAGACAAAATATACAAATAAACTAGAAGTAGTATAATGAAAAGATATAGATGAGATTACAACTCTAAAACAAAAGATACATGTAAAAGAGTGAATAATAGAAGAAAAGAAAAGCAATATAATAAAAGAACAAGAATAAGAACAATGAACAAAGAACTCTCACTCACACAACCAAAGTGAAGAGTATTGGGGATCACCAACTTGAACAAGGTTTGAAACCTTTGTCCAAAAGCTTATTTCCCCCTAACTCAAGCACTAAGGGATCTCTCATAGATTTTGGAAATGCTTTCTGGAATAATCAAGCCTCAAGGTGTTTCTAGCCAAGTGCTCTAGTGGATAGAAATGGTGTGTCTTACAAGTGAGCATTAGGCTCCTATTTATAGAGTTTAGAGACACCCTTTGAATTTCAAATTCCACCAACCCCCATGGCTGTTACCAATGATAAATTGGGTGTTTTATGGAATTAAAATAGAGATTTGGGAGTTACTTGGCTGTTGGAAACGTTCAAAATTAGATAAAAACCGACTTAGTATGAATCTGTCAGCCACTAGCGCCGCGGCGGTTGTTTCAAGCGCCGCGGCCCTTGGTCAGTTTCAGCAACTAATTTTTTAAGTTTTTTTCCAAAACGTTCCAATTTATTCCCACTTGATTTTGTAACTTCCATACACAATATGGGAGTTAAAATCACATCTCTATCAGCCATTTCTCATATGGCTTTAAGAAATTCATCTCAATATTGTGTAACAACAAATCTACACAATAATGGGTGATATTTAGGAGTTACAAATTTGTGATGAGTTTGTAACACCAAATATGTTACATGTTTGGATATTTCACATATATCCAAATAATGTAACTCTCTATTATATGTTACAATATGTGACACTCTATGTCACATTTATTTAATCTAAAACATTATATTATAAAATAATATAACACTTAGAAAACACCAACATAGAATTTATCATCTCTAGATAAGTCCTATTTTTCCTTTCAGCAACACCATTGTGTTGTGGTGTATAAGGTGCAGTGCACTCAAGAATTATACCATGTTCTTCACAAAATGTATTGAATTCATTAGAGAAGTACTCTCCTCCTCTATCATTTCTTAGCACCTTAATATTTTTATTTAGTTGATTTTCAACTTCTAATTTATACAATTTAAAAGCATCAAAAGTTTTATCTTTATGCTTTAAAAGGAACACATAGGTATATCTACTAAACTCATCTATAAAAGTAAGAAAATACCTTTTACCACCTCTAGTTAAGACACCATTTAATTCACAAAGATCACTATGGATTAAATCTAGTAAATTAGATGATCTTTCTACACTAGGAAATGGTTTCTTAATCATTTTCGCCTTAACACATGTTTTACATTTACCATAGCTTTTAATATTGCATGCAATCATACCACATTTTACTACTCTTTTCATGGTTGAAAAACCTATATGCGATAGTCTAAGATGCCACAAAAATAAAGAATCATATTCAACAATATAGGCGGAATTAGCATTTTTATTGATAGTATTGAAAGTTACCTCATTGGTGCACAATTTAACCATTCCCTCACAAGAGTACCCTTTTCCCAAGAATACATTTGATTTGGTAAGTATAAGTTTACCGGACTCAAAAACGGCTTTAATGCCGGGCTTGCCAAGCAAATCACCACTTACCAAGTTTCTACTCATTTCGGGAACATAAAGTACATTCACTAATGTAACTTTCTTGCCGGAGGTGAAGTAGACTTCAATAGTACCTTTGCCAAGTACCTTGGATTTGCCCTCATTGCCCATTTGAATCTCATGGTTGCCCTTTGACTCTTCAAAGGTCTTGAACAATGATTTGTCATAGGTGAAATGGATGGTGGCACATGTATCATACCACCGTCCTTTCACCTTGCCTTGGACCGCATTCACCTCAGTAAGGGTAGCAACTATGTTTTCCTCTTAAGTTGCGTTCACCTTAGGTCCTTGTTGGTCTTTTCTATGACTACACTCTCTAGCATAGTGACCCTTTTTCCCACACACAAAGCAAGGACCTTCCTCGCCCTTAAACTTGTTTGGATAGGTTTTTGGACCCAAAGGTTTCTCATTACCCTTTTTCCCTTTTTTTTGGGAAGTTTTGGTTGTGACACCACATTTTCTTTGGAAGTCTCTCCATTAGACCCCTCCACAAGTTTATCTCTACATATCGATTCCTCTTCGATTCGAATATGCTTTTGGATCTCCTCCAAAGAATAATCCTCATCTTTATGAAGGATTCTTTTCCTATAGCTTTTCCAAGTTGGTGGTAATTTAGCCACTATAGCACCAACTTCAAAGGCCTCGGGAAGCTCAATCTTTAACACTTTCAATTTGTTAACAATTATTTGCAATTCATGAATTTGAGGAAGAATAGGTTTATCACCAAAAAAATTTGAAATCGAAGTATTGAGATATCAAAAACTTTTTGGTACTTTCCTCTTCCGCCTTAAACTTTTTCTCAAGTGCATCCCATATCTCCTTGGCCGATTTGGTCTCGGTGTAGAGGTCATAGAGCCTATCGGATAGGGCGTTGAGGATATGACACCTACAAAGGAGATTGTCCTCCTCCCTCTTCCTTCTTTTCTCCACCTCCTCGGGAGTGTCTTTGTCGGATGGCTCGGCTAGAGGTGCCAAGGATGACTCAAGGATGTAGGCTATCTTGAGTGTTGTCAAAAGGAATTTCACCTTGTCTTGCCACCTAGAGAAATTGGATCCATCAAACCTATCCAACCTCATTAGGTCTTGGTTCATGATCTTGATGGTCTCACCTTACATTGAAACAAACAAGGGATAAGCTTTTGAATGTTAGGAAAATATGTATTTTGCCTCAATGGAAATAATAATAAATTAATCCTCTATGCAATATATTACAAATAAATAATGATTGATTAAAAAGAGTTACAACTCTATAACTAAAAATTACAAATAAACAAAGAAAATGAAGAAGATGATGAAGAAGAAGAGAATAGTAAACTACAACTCTAAGCAAAAGGTTACAAATAAAGTAAAGTGTTTGAAACAAAAGAAAAAAAAAAGATTACAACTATTGAACAAGAAATACAAGTAAATAGAGAAGAACAATATAAAGATGAAAAGAAATAGAATGAAAGAAAGGAACAAGAAACAAAAGATAAAGAACTCTCACTCACACTTCCAAAGCGAAGAGTGTTGGGGATCACCAACTTGAACAAGGTTTGAAACCTTTGTCCAAAAGCTTATTTCCCCCTAACTCAAGCACTAAGGGATCTCTCACAGATTATAGGAAATGCTTTCTGGAATTATCAAGCCTCAAGGTGTTTCTAGCCAAGTGCTCTAATGGATAGAAGTGTTGTGTCTTACAAGTGAGCTATAGGCTCCTATTTATAGAGTTTAAAGACACCCTTTTAATTTCAAATTCCACCAACCCCCATGGCTATTACCAATGTTTAATTGGATTAATATGGAATTGAAAAGGAGATTCGGGAGTTATTTAGGTTTTTTGAGCCGTTCAACAAAGATTGAAAAAACTGAAAAATTGGTCAGCTTTTGGCTTGTGGCCGCGGCCAGAGACATTAGTGGCCACAGCCACTGGTCTCTGTCCCACAGACCGTGGCCACCGACCAATTTCAACACTTAAAAATGTACTATTTTTCCAAACGGTTCCAAACCCTCCCAAATGATTTTGTAACTCCCAAAACACATTATTGGGGTTAAAATCATATCTCTAACAGCCATTTCACATATGACTTTATGAAATTCATCTCAATATTGTGTAACAACAAATTTACATAATAAAGGGTAATATTTGGAAGGTGCAAATTTGTAACACCAGATATGTTACATTATTTCGATATATCTCATATATCTAAATATTGTAACTCTCTATTATATGTTACAATATGTGAGACTCTTTGTCACATTTATTTAATCTAAAACATTAAATTATAATATAATATAATATTACATTATATTATAAAATAATATAACACAGTATAAGAGTTATAGCCTCCAATATGGTTACAATTTGAAAAAGGCTATAATTGCCAAACATGGGCAATGATCCTAGCTTTAAAAGGCCAAAAAGAAAAACCAAATTGTTTACACATGCACACACATAAGCCTGTTGACTAGACTGTGTAAGAATGTTGTAGGACTCATACACATAATGAATTGATTAAAATATTTTTTGTTATTGGTGTATTCTTTTTCGAAATATGGTTATCATTATCACTTATTATTTTAATTATAATTCATTTTTCTAATTTTTGAAGAAAATTGTTATCTTGTTTCTCTTGCACAGGACTTGGCTTTTACATGGACACATGTGGTATGACAATTTATCCTTTTATTTTTGGCAATTTTTTTATTAAAAAAATAAATAAATAAAATTATCTTTTCTGACCGAGTACTAAAGACAAACAAAAAAATAAAAGCAGTTTATTTGTTTATCTCATTATATTCAAAATCGTGTACAAGTTTCCAATTTTGAGGTGTGAAAGAATTTTTATTTTTTAAAAATGAGATATTTTGGCATTTATCACATTAAATTCGGTTACCCATTTTTGGTTACCCTTTTTCGAACTTGCCTCATTTGTGCACCAAATTCTCTATATATTCAGATTCACTTTGGCTATTTAATTCTAAGTGTTTTCTTGTTTTTTCTCTCTAGCTCACTTGTAAACAAGTTGTTTAGGGTTTTGTTAATTGCGTGTCTCCATTTATTTCTCTCCTAGCAGCCATGAAGAGTCGAGGCCATGGATCTACCTCCAAACCTGTGAAGTCTCAGAAGGAGACAGTTCCTGAGATGGTTCCCTCTGCCTCTCCTCATGTTCCAGCATCAATATAAGCTGCCTCGCCTCCTACAGGCCATCAACCCAAAACCACAGCAAGGAAGAAGGCCTTGTTCTTCGGGACCTGAGGGATCTAACTTGATTAGGGCTATGAGTAAAGGAGTGACCTTTCCCAACCTTGATGTGCAGAAAAACCAAGCCTCAACAGTTCCACTCGCCTCACCCGAAGGTAAAGTAAAATCCAAACCCGCCTTGACTTCAAGCCCTACACAATATTACTCCATTGAAGCCGTGTCCGATTCGTCTGAACATGACTCTGAATCATCATTATCCTCTGATGTCGTAACACCCTAGGCAAAAGGCAAATGCAAATCCAAAGCCGCTGGATCAGAGAAAACCAAGAAGACCAAAGTGGCTTCTACGAAAGGTACTAGCTCCGTCTCTGATTCCACTCCTTTATCCAAATTCAAATTGAAAGAAAAAATCAACCCACCTCATTGTAGTTCCTTGTAGGTTGTCTCTCCTGAAACGGAAGACTCACTACCTGAGTTGGACCTTTCCTTGACTGAGACAATTCTAGAAGAACCTCATGAAGATTTGGAGGAGGAGACTGAATCTGAAACAAACCCATCAGAGACCACTCTTATTGCATCTGACCCAAAGGGCACAACACCATTGTCATTTCCTAAAATTTCTACCAAAATCACTAAACAAAAAGGTGCACCCATCCGTACTTCAGGTTCCTCTTTCAAAGCTCATTCTCTTACTTTCTGTTTTAATGGTAATGAGAAAAATATGAAATTTTATGAGCATCGTCACTTTATTATTGAACGTAATTTTCTTTTTGCTCCTCATTGTGTTTTTGGGGTTTTTCTTACTTTAGAGGAAAGGGGTTGGTTACGATCTTTGTCTGGCTTTGATGGGTTTGTGACTTGGGTAGTTAAGGAATTTTATGCAAAACTGGATGATGAGTTAGGGGTCATTGGTATAAGTTTAGTCCTACTGAAATTGCTAAGGCCCTCAATCTAGTTCCTGTTGAGATTGATAATTCGATTGAGTTTGCAAAGGATCAAGTTTTGTCTGAATTAGTTGGCCAAGCTATGGTGTGGGAACAAAGTGCATCTCTCCGTGTCTCAGACATTACTCACTACTATGGTGCACTTTTCAAATTTGCAATGTTCAATTGGTTGCCTGCCACTCACTCCTCGACAATCACTCAAGATATGGCCTTTCTTTTGTTCAAAATTGGGACTGGTCTCACTGTCGATCTTGCTGCTGCTATTTTTACTCAGATCATGTCCTTGAGTGGTGCCAAATGCAAGGGTCAACATTTGATGTTTCCGCAAGTGATTTACAAACTTTTGGACTCTCAACGTCATTTGAAGAAGTCACACGAGACCTTGATTTCCCCTTTGGTTGGACCTACATACACTATCAATGAGATCAACGATGACAATGCTTCTACCATAGTTTGACTGGTTTTGGTTGTGGAGATGTCGAGCCTGACACTCATGCTGTCCCTACTACTCTCGCTTCTGTCCAAACAGGAATTGCAAGTCTCTCCGAGCAGTTCACTACCATGGAGGATACTCAGCGCCAAATTCTGGCTTCTTTGGCGATCATCAATGCCTCAACCACTCCAGCTCCATGATGGTTACCATTCCTTTCAATATATTTTTATTTTCTTTTGATAAATGTAAAAGAACACTAAATGTGTCTTTGTTTTGGTTTTGTTTCCTTAGTTCTTTGGCATTTTCTTAGACAATGAGGGGGAGAGAGAGTAACTCTATTTTTGGTGCTCTGATTATGTTTTTGACCTGCAGTTTCTGTTAATTCTTTTAGTCATGTGTTTTGGTTATTTTTGGCAGGGGGAGTCATTTTGTGACTCTTGTGAATTTAAGCACTCACTTGTTTTATGCAGGATCATTTTAAAAAATAGATGTGCCTTATCTATAAAATTGCCAAAGGGGGAGATTGTAAATCCTAAAATTGGCAAATTTTATAGAAATATCTTTTTTATTTAATAGATAATTTTATTTTCCCATTATTGTGATTTTCAGAAAATTAAGTTTCATATTATTCCTTATTTAGCTTAATTTTATCACAATATGATTATAAAGGGAAGTTGTATCTTCGTTATATAAAGAAAATATTCTGTACTTACTCAAAATCATCTTTGAAATATTTGTCTTTTATTTTTCGTGCTGCTCAAGGTAATAAACATCACGAAAATAAATCTTTGAAATAATTAGTTGTTATTTCTATCTTGAGAAATCTAATCTGACACAGGTATTAGCTATCCCCACTAAATATGTATCTGTCGGATCAGAATCATCTAAAAATGGAAAATCTTCATTAATCAAGAAGATCATCAAATATTCTTGCATTTATTAGGAGATTCTTTCTCAGCCTTTCTGAGCACAAAATGGACTCTATAAATAGGCTTATAAGGCCTTGAGAAAAAGTGAACTCTTGGGTGCATAGTTTGTGAGTGAAATTGTAATATTTGTGAGAGTTCCTTGTTCGTATTCAAGATCATTGTATTCACGTGATCTTGTAGTAAAATGAGTGTTTAGTTTTGTGGTGAGTTTATACCACGTTCATGAGTGAATATGGTAAAGCATAAATCAAGAATGAGAAAAATGATCTAACGGAAAGGAAGAAAACACCAAGGAATTATAGTGGTTCGGCCCCAAAGAATGGTAATGACCTACGTCCACTTAGTGATTTTGTTATTATTGAATCTCAAAGCAGTGATCAAAGAACTAGGGTTCTTGAGTTTCACAAACTTTGAATGTATTACAATAAGATGGTGAACAACCCACTTTAGCTCTTTTTTCTCTTAATATTTCGCAAAAAGATTCAGGAATCAAAAATTCAAAAGTCCAAAAGTCCCTACCTTGAGCTATTTCATGCATATTTATAAGCTCAAGGAGGGATACACATGGCAACGTGCCCTATCTTTCCTTAATAATCGCGTATCAAGATAATAATGAAGAAATATTCAATGCAGTTATTATAAGATTACAGCTTAAGAAGGAAATAACTTAGGTTATATGACCAGCCTGGTCGTATAAAAAATAATCCTAACAATGTGGTGTGCTTCGGGTCGATAGTCGAGCAGTACTTTCGCCACGTGTCAACCACATGTGAGAAATTCTCGCCACGTCATCAGCAACCGTTTTTTGGGTAAACATTTGCCCCCCAAGTTTATTTATTGCAAGCAGCAATAAGTAAAGTTAGGAAACTGACTCTTCGAATACCCCACGAAATCTGTCAAAACCACCCATGCTTTCTCGAAAAAGGTTACCAATCATGTCTAATCAAGTCTTTTTGGTTTCCCAAGAAGGTGTCCGGTGGCCATTTTACTTCCCCATGCTTAGAAAAAGTAACTCATGATTACCTCTTTTAATGTGCCTTGGTGTTTATACATAACCCCCAAGTTATCATTTTTACCTTTTACATACTTTTGCCTTCTTGAAGAACATTGAAGAACTCATGCTCCAGAGCACAGAAATTTTCAAGCATCTACGCTTGGACGTTCAAAAGCTTCCACCTTCGAAATTCAATCTTCATCTGAGTAAGCTTCATGAACTTTCTTATCTTTTGAGTTACCATACGAAAGTGCTTTATACTTGCTTTCATCTCCGAACCCTTTCGTGTTGTTGGCTGAAAATGTATGGGGATTGTGTGCATGTTGACAGATGATTGATAGGGTAGTGAAATATTTTTCCGTAGGAGTTAGGAGCCAGTTTGGTAGTCGAGATTGTAGATTTAGGGCGTAAAATCGAAGTAAAATTTTGATTTTTAGGCTAGTTGAAAAACTGGGTTTTTCCCGCCCCTTCGGAGTCGAAAAAGCTTTTTCCTGAAAAACTTTTACTTTCGCTTTTCAATCTGTTTTTCAAACTACTCGTGTAGAACTTAGTGTTTTTGTTAGAATGTTGCTGGCCGTATAAAAACTTAATTTTTATACGAGAGCAACTTTATTCCAACTCTCAACACAAGCTTTTAAGCTTTACGTCTTACCTCCCCCTCTCTCTGTTCGTGGCATTTCATGCAAGATCCATGGGGAGGTGAAAGACCCATCGACGACAACTTACTAGCTCAGCTGCTTGAGGATGAGGAGCACCCGTCATTGCTAATACCTGAAATTCTCTTTTCTCGTGCCACTTCAAACACTCCATCGACCCTCATTTAAAATATGGGTCGAGCAAAAGCTAAAGTCCAGAAAAAGAAAACTCCCAATCCTTTAAATCAGCCTGCTCCTCGGGCTGAAGTTCCCTTGACCAGTGGTCGAGCAAAAAAATATTCCTGACCCAAATATCCAAACTCATGCTCAACCCTGAAATGCCATTCAACCAGATGTTGAATGGTATGTTGTACCTGAAAGTCGGGTGACGATCAGGATGATCACCAACTATATTAGAAAATATGGACTTCCGGGGGTGACACTAGTCCGACCCAATCAAGACAAATTGGCGAACTTGCCTGGAGGCGCTTTCAGCCCCTGGTCGAGGTATCATATTAAGGCAGGGGCTACCTTGCCTCTTCATCCTTTTTTCCAAGGGGTGGCCAACAACTTCGGGGTCGCCCCTTTCCAAATAACCCCTAATGGATATATAATGCTTGCAGCACTCTATATCCTTTATAACCACAAAAAATGGCCTGTTCCATCACCCCATGAGGTCAATTATCTGTTCGACTTCAAATCTAACCCCAACCAAGAAAGCATGGGGTTTTTTCACTTTTGTCATCAGGAAACAGGGCGCACTTTCCTGTCCGACACAACTCACATATAGAACGTGGGGAGGTATTATCAGGAGTATTTCCTCACGACTGACATGGTCGCGAACAACTTGGCCTTCACTCAAGGAGGTAACGCCTTTGTACCACTGGTCGTTCATCTTACTTTAATTTTTTTCTCTACACTTTCTTAGATTTTTAGTGCCTTTCAGGCCCATGGTTACAACCAGACACCACTCTAAACATGGAGTTAAGATCAGCCCTCTTGACTAGTATGACTGACGTGGAGAAAAGCGTCAAGCATCTGGTCACAGAGGCTAACCTTAGGCTGGTCGGCCTTTTGGCCCCTCATCAGGACGTGAGGGAGTCAAGAGCGGGGAGTGCTACTGGCGGAGAGGTTCCCGAGCAGCACCCAGACGTGAAAAAACCCCTTCCGAGGAGGGCCACTGGAGTAACAATCAGGGAACCTTCTAGCACTCCGCGGGCTGCTGCTCCCCCCGCCCCAAAGGGAAAAGGAAAAAAGAAGGCCACTGAACCC
Organism: Humulus lupulus; assembly: GCF_963169125.1. Taxonomy (NCBI): domain Eukaryota; kingdom Viridiplantae; phylum Streptophyta; class Magnoliopsida; order Rosales; family Cannabaceae; genus Humulus; species Humulus lupulus. Next base: position 141,561,885 of record NC_084798.1, on the reverse strand, counting down.
CCCGCTCCCATCGACGAATCTTCAGATGAGAACAGTACTGATCTTTCGCTCTCAGATAGTTTGCCAATTCCCTATCACCTATTTGACGGGGACGGAAACTTTAACTATACTCCAATCTTAAGTTCAGATTTCTTCCAGGCAGTAAGTAGTTTAGTAAGTAATGTAGCGACCAGTAGTTGTAGTGCGGGTACTTTACTTGTGACAGTCAGTATCCCATGATACGTATGGGGAAAGACCAGGTAAAGCTATGTAATCCCACACTGCCTGGGGAAGGTCAAGTGTGATGATTCTAAGACTGTGTAGGTATGGGACTACATAGTTGAAGAGAGCTTAAATAGCTTGATGGGTACTACCTATATCAACAAGATGCATCTTCTTTTCGGTAGACCATCACTTGAGAACTCCAAAGTTAAGTGTGCTTCACCTGGAATAATCTCAAGATGGATGACCTCCTGGGAAGTTTTCCTAGGAAGCGTGCGAATGAGGACAAAGCACGTTGGAAAGACTCGTGTTGGTTTGTAGGGCCAGTCGTCACTCTAGAAAGCAGCCATAGTGAGGCGTTACATTACTTTCATTTTTAGCTCCGTCTATATATCTTGTCTCACTGCTCATGTTGTTTCCTTTTGTGCAGATATGTCATCTGAAGATGCGTTCGAGCATTACAAGGCTGCCGCTGCATCTTCTGGCAAGAAGAAGGACAGCAAGAGGTCTTGAGGGGAGAGCAGTAAAACTACCTCAAAGAAGGCCCGAACTGAGGACCCTCCAGCCACAGTCCCTTCGAAGGAGAACATGCCACCTCCACCGCCCCTCAAGCAGCCGGACTTGACACCTCTGGTCGACCAGCATTCCACTCCTACAACACCTGTCGACCAGTACCCTACTCCTCAGGTCCCTGCTAGCCAAACATAGCGCACTCAGCCTGAAGGCTCCCTGTCCAGCATCGTGGTCAGCTCAGCCAGGGAGAGGATATACAAGCTCTCCAAGTACAAACCCAGTCAAGAGGCTGTTAACGAAACCATTTCCATCGAGACTGATCAAATACTTAACTGAGGACTGAATGAGATAGTTAGCGTAAGTTATTTCCTGATGCTAAATAACTTGCTTTTTATTTTCTGCCATCGCCTTACCCTTTCCATCTGACTGTAGGGTTTACTAACCATGACCGCTGGCTGGCGCCGTGCAGGGATGATGATGTCCCAAGCCAAAAATTTCTACACCAGGCTTGCTGAGGCTAAGAAAGCACTTGAAGGGAAAAACACTGAGTTGCTCGAGAAGAACAATGAGCTAACTAAGCAGAACGGTGAGTTGCTTGAGAAGAGTACGGAGCTGTCTAAGTAGAAAGAGGAACTGCTCGAGCAAAAATCCACTCTGACCGAGGAGCTGCTGGAGGTTCGGGACGGCTTGAAGAAATCCAATGAAGACAAAGAAAAATTCAGGGAAAGCGCCAAACTCAACTACCAACAATTCGTATAGGTCGAGCTTGATTTGATTGCGAGCAGGAAGGAGACGGAGGAGCTGGAAAAGCGCATGAAGGAGCTTGAGGAACTTGAAGCCAAGAACTTGGAGAAGTACAAGGAAGCCACTCATCTTTGCTTCTACGAGTTTTGGAAGCACAACCAGGAGGCTAACTTCAACTATCTGTCAGAACGCCTGAGGCGGACTCTAATGTCTCAGTGTGCCATTCGCCTGGAGGAAGAAGAGAGGGCTAAAGTTCCTACTTCCCCATAGATCTCTCTGGAAACAGGGCTAGATGGTGCAGATAATGAAGCTGGCGCAGCTGTCGACCAGGACGCTCCTCAGGACCCTCCAGCCTCTTAGTCTTTTTCCTTTTTTATCTTTTAATCTTTTAATTAATTTTTTTATTGCTGCGCGGGCAGCTATTTTCCTTTTAATAAAACAATTACATCCAAGCAATACTGCTCATGGTGTAAAGTAATTCTTTTTTGATATTATAATACATTTCCATTTTATTATAACATATGTTCGAATGACCGAACTTAGCATAACACTTTGGTTTGATTTAACAAAATACAAAATTTTGAAAAATACTCTAAGTACCGTAGCATGCTTTCACTTATTTTGCTCATGTGTTTACATACCTTTTGATGATATGCTTAGTTTACTTGTACCTTATATGACCCCCAAGTGATCGAGGAGCTTTAGGTCCTTGGTCACTTGCCTTGACCAAAACTTGTTTGAACAATACTGCTCGGAGCAAAATAATTGAAATTGTAATACAACAAAACAACACACGTAATGAGAAAATACTTGTAATAAATACAATAATTGGCAAGAAATGACTGGTTGTGCACAGTCCCTTATATTTATCGTAATAAATGGACAAAACATGTCTGTACGAGTGATCAATAAGATCTTACACTTATAAGCGATCAGCCACATAAAATGACCAACCCTTTTTCAAAACTTGTAAAAAGTAAAATTAATACTAGCCAATTCCTTAAGAAGAATTGTTTATTGGTAATACTTGCGCAGGTGTTCTCCAATCCAATAACGAGGAACGAGATCTCCGTTTAAGCGAGCAAGTTTATAGGTGCCTGGGTGAAGGACTTCTTCAATCTGGTATGGCCCTTCCAAATTAGGTCCGAATACTCCAGCAGCTTGGTCGCGAGTGTTTAGAAAAAATCTTCGGAGTACAAGATCTCCAATGCTGAACTTTCTTTCTCGCACTTTAGAGTTGAAATACCAGGCGACTTTTTGCTGGTACGCAGCTACTCAGAGTTGGGCTTGTTCACGTTTCTCATTGATCGAGTCCAGGGATTCCATCAATAGCTGGCTGTTCGAACCTTGATCGTATGTTATTCTGCGATACGACGGCGGATCTAACTCAACAGGAAACATAGCCTCATATCCATACACCAAAAAGAATGGAGTATGACCCGTTGCTGTTCGGCGGGAAGTTCTGTAGGACAAAGTACTTGAGGCAATTATTTTGGCCACGCCCCCTTAGCTTCTTCTAGTCTTTTCTTCAGTGTATCCTTCAGCGTTTTGTTGACTGCTTCAACTTGTCCATTTGATTGGGGATGAGCGGCTGAAGAAAAGCTCTTGATAATGCCATGCCGTTCGCAAAAATCCGTGAATAAATCACTATCGAACTGGGTGCCATTATCCGAGACGATCTTCCTTGGCAATCCATAGCGACAAATGATGTTCTTGATCAAAAAATCCAGGACCTTCTTGGTTGTTATGGTTGCGAGTGGCTCAGCTTCGGCCCATTTAGTGAAATAGTCTACGGCAACCACGACATACTTGACGCTGCCCTTCCCTGTGGGCAAAGATCCGATTAAATCTATGCCCCAAACTACAAACGACCACAGACTTTGCATCTGTTTAAGCTCATTAGGGGCTGCTAGCGGGATTTTGGCGAACCTCTGGCACTTGTCGCACCTCCGTACAAACTCCATCGAATCTCCATTCATCGTGGGCCAAAAGTATCCTTGCCTCATTATCTTTTTTGACAAGCTTTTCCCCCAAGCGTGGTCTCCACGAGAGCCTTCGTGTACCTCTTTCATCAACTCTTTGGCCTTCTCTTTCATAATACACTTGAGGAGTGGCATTGAATATCCCCTTCGGTACAAGATTCCATCGACCAGGATATAGCTAGGAGCTTGTCGTTGAAGGGTCCTAGCTTTGTTTCTGTCCGTTGGTAATGTGCCTTGCGTTAGATACTCTATATATGGTGTCATCCATTCATTAGTCATCTGGATCACCATAGCGGTCTCCTTTGCTTGGATGCTTGGCATTGTTAGTCGCTCAACCGACACTATATTCAGAGTATCAGCATCCTTCGCACTTGCTAATTTGGCCAAAGCATACGCATTGGAATTCCGGTCACGAGGTACTTGTTGGAGACTGTATTTGTCGAACTGAGCCAATAGATCTTTTGTTTTGTTCAGATAGGAAACCATCTTTAAACCTTGCACCTGGTATTCTCCCATGACTTGATTCACCACTAGTGGAGAATCACTATAGATGTCAAGCACTTTTATATTCATGTCCCTGGCTAACCACAATCCAGCGAGTAGTGCTTCGTACTCGACCTCATTGTTAGAAGCAGTGAAGTCAAACTTGATTGCGTAGTGAAATCGATGCCCCTCCGGCGTTATCAATATCACTCCTATCCCAGCATGGCACTCGTTAGAAGAACCATCTATAAATAATTTCCACGTGGGAGCTTGGTTTTGCCATTCAGGCTCATTAGGCTCTCCAATCTGCTCGCCATCCGTAAGTTCAGTGAATTCTGCAAAGAAGTCAGCCAGGGCTTGTCCTTTTATCTCTGCTCGTGGCAACTAAGATATATCGAACTGCCCAAGTTCGACTGCCCATTTTAACAATCTACCTGCAGCCTCTGGTTCTTGCAGGACTTGTCGTAGAGGCTGGTCGGTCAAAACCGTAATTGGATGAGCTTGAAAGTAAGGCCGCAACTTTCTGGAGGCCAAAACTAGGCAATAGGCTAGCTTCTCGATGGGTGGGTACCACTATTGTGCTCCAATTATCCTTTTGCTTACATAGTAAACAACCTTCTGCACGCCTTCTTCCTCCCTTACTAAGACGGCACTAGCAATGTATTTCATGATCACCAGGTAAATGAACAAAGTTTCTTTATCGACCGGCTTTGACAGGATGGGTGGTTGCGCCATATGTGTTTTCAGTGCTTGAAAAGCATGTTCGCACTCCTCCGTCCATTCAAACTTTTTATTGCCTCCAAGTAGATTAAAGAATGGGACGCACTTATCTATTGACTTTGAAATGAATCTACTAAGAGTGGCAATTCTTCCGGTTAAGCTTTGAACATCCTTAATCTTTGCTGGTGATTTCATGTCGATCAGGGCTTTAATTTTATCAGGATTGGCTTCAATTCCTCTCGAGTTAACTATAAATCCCAAAAACTTCCCTGATCCTACTCTGAAAGACCATTTAAGGGGATTTAGCTTCATCTGATATTTGTTCAAGACATTGAAGCACTCCTGCAAATCCTTTACATGCCCTTCTGCTTTCTTCGACTTGACCAGCATGTCGTCGACGTAGACCTCCTTGTTTGTGCCGATCAGCTCCTTAAACATGTGGTTGATGAGTCGCTGGTAAGTCGCACCAGCGTTTTTCAAACCGAAGAGCATCACTTTGTAACAGTAGAGCCCTGTATTAGTCAGAAAGCTAGTGTGATCCTCATCAGAGGGGTGCATACTAATCTGATTATACCCGGAGTATGCATCCATGAATGAGAGGATCTCATCTCCTGCAGTGGCATCGACCAGCTGGTCGATCCTTGGGAGTGGGAAACAATCTTTGGGGCAGGCTTTATTTAGGTCTGTAAAATCCACGTAGGTACGCCACTTGCCATTCGGCTTGGGCACTAGTACAGGATTAGAGACCCACGATGGATAAAACGCCACCCTGATGAACCTATTCTCCTTCAGCTTCTCGACTTCTTCTTTTAAGGCCCTTGATCTATCTTTGTCGAGCAACCTTCTCTTTTGTTGCACTGGTGGAAAAATTTTGTCGATGTTTAGGACATGGACGAGTGCAGGATCTATCCTGGCCATGTCTTTGTGCGACCAGGCAAAGACCTCCTGGTTCCTCCTTAAAAACTCCACCAGTGCTTGTTTTGTCGTTGTCTCTATGTTTTTATCGACTTTCACAACCCTGGTCGGATTTTCTTCATCAAATTGGACCTCTTCAAGGTCCTCGATGGGCTTAAATTCTTCCTAAAAATCCCCAAAGCGAGGATCTAAATCCCTATCCTCACTTTGGGCAACGCCCTATTTGGTGACATTATCACCCGAGTGGGCCTGAGCATCAGTCGCCATTTGCAACTCTTTCCCGTGAACATCTCTCGATACACCCTTCTTCGCCTTGGTGATCGAGGAATTATAGCACTCCCTCGCTTCTCGCCGATTTCCCAATACGCAACCTGTCCCTGCGTCTGTTGGGAATTTCATGGCGAGGTGCCATATCAAGGTAATGGCTCGTAAGTCGACCAGAATCGGTCTCCCAATTACTGCATTGTATGCTGAAGGACAATCAACTACTATGAATGTAGTGAGTAATGTCCTATTAGCAGGCGCAGTACCTGCCGTAACTGGAAGCCTAATCGACCCTGTTGGGGCGAGCCCTTCTCCAGAAAAACCATAAATGGTTTGGTTGCATGGCTCTAGGTCTTTGACTGACAGCTTCATTCTTTCCAGCAAAGACTTGTATAGGATGTTAACTGAACTTCCCATGTCGACCAACACCCTTTTCACCATCATGTTGGAAATTTATACGTCCACGACTAGCGGATCAGAGTGTGGAAATTATATGTGCTGGGCATCGTCATCAGAGAAGGTTATCAATTCCTCCTCTGTACGAGCCTTTTTTGGTGCTGGATCTTCCACACTCATCATCTCGATGTCCTGGTCGTGGCGTAGGGTTCAAGCGTATCATTCCCTTGCCTTCCCACTGTCTCCTGCAAGATGTGGGCCTCCGCAGATGGTGAGCAAAGTGCCTGCCACAGGAGCTGGTTGTAAAGGTGGCGAGCGTTGGCGTGCCGGCGCCTGCTCGTTCCCACCTTGAGCCTCTCGCTGAGAACCTCCTGCGGCTCGGACATATCTTCTTAAATGTCTCTGCCTGATCAGGAACTCAATATCGTCCTTCCACTGGTTACATTCATTGGTTTCGTGCCCGTAGTCGTTGTGAAAATGACAGAACTTCGTTGTATCTCTTTTGGAGATATCTTTCCTTATAGGTGCGGGTCGTTTGTAAGGCACGCTTGAGCTGGTCGCCTGGTAGACTTCAGCTCGGCTTTCGACAAGGGCAGTGTAGTTTGTGAATCTCAGCTCATATCGATTGCCATTGGGGCGCTTACTCTCAGAAGTCGAGGGTTCATTGTTCGCCCGCTTTCCACCATTTCTACCATTGCCATTCTCGTTGCTTTTGTCATTGCCATTGGGTTTTTCCGACCCGTTGGTGGCTTTGGCGGGTTCTTTGGGACCCTTGTCTTTATTTGGTGATTTCCCTTCGTTGGCAATCGCATCTTCGAGCTTGATATATCGATCAGCCCGATTCAAGAACTCTTGGGTACTTCTAACCCCATGCTTTCTGAGGCTACTCCAGAGGGGTGAATGGCACCTAACTCCAGCAATTAGAGCCATCATCTTTCCTTCATCGCCCACTGTCTTGGCTCCAACTGCAGCTCGCATGAAGCGTTGGACATACTCTTTCAAGGTCTCTCCCTCTTTCTGTCTTATCTCGACCTGCTGGTTGGCCTCTGTGGGGTGTACACGACCCGCGTAGAACTGTCCGTAGAATTCCTTCACTAACATTTTCCAAGATACTATACTAGCGGGAGGGAACTTGAAGAACCACTCTTGAGCGATATCAGATAGTGTCGCAGGGAAGATCTGGCAGCTGTTATCTTTCGACACTTTTTGTATGTCCATTTGTATCTCAAACTTATTAACGTGAGATACTGGGTCTCCGTACCCGTCGAAATATGGCAATGTAGGCATCTTAAACTTACTGGGGGTTTCAGCCGCAACAATTCTTTGTATGAAGGGGGTGCCCCTCCTCCTATTGTACTCAATATGGGACGTTCGTCCCACGACCAGTTGCTGTACCGCCTGGTTAAAGGCATCAATCTGAGCCTGAACTGCCTCCGGAACTGCTTGTGCCGGGGGAGCGTACTCATCATGCCTCTCACTGTGGTCGTTAAGTACGTCCCTAACATCGCCATCTCTTCGTCTCTGCTCACTAGCTCCTAGCCGACTAAAGACGTTCTGTTGCCTGGGCTGCCCCCTAGCATTGTGGTTTGCAGGCCTATTTTCTCTAGGTGGGGGGCTTCTGCCTCCACCTCTTTCTTCATTTCTCCAACCATCGTTCCTTCTGCCAGAATCAGCTTCATGATATCCATCGCCATCTCTAAATTGTGGCTGACTATGGCGTGGCCAACTGTTCGCGCTATTTCGTCCTCGGGATGGCATCTCTCGAGCGTCAGGGGGATGACTGCGCTCGTCATTGGGTCCCCATGCATTGTTATGCCGTGGGGGGCCCCTGATCGCAGAGCCTGACTCTGTGTTCCTTCTGTTGGCAGAAGAACGTTGTCCCCTGCTTGGTAGATTCGACTCATCATCCCCTGGGCCTCTAGGGCTGCGGGGCGGTTGCCCGGCCCTATTCTGCCTCGGGCGCTGGGGATTGCCTCGACCAGCCTGGGAAGGAGGCTGCTGCTCAGGATCCCTAGGTGGGACATCATTCTGGGCCATAGGCGGCTGCTCTAGCCTTTGAAGGTTTATTGGCTGTGGTGGAGGGCTTGGATTGGGGCCTCTTTGAGGTGGTGCGCTTGGTGGCTGATCTGGCTAGGAGGCTGGTACAGTTGGACCCCTCGCCAGTTGGATGGCTGCTTCAAGGGCGCCCATGGCATCCCTCTGCTGACGATCCAGCTCAGCATGCCGCTCACTTAGCTCCTAACGCTGGTGTTCTATTTCTCTTTGCTGTAGTGCCATCGTCTCCTCAACATTCTCCTGATTAGCCAACTCATCTTGCAACACTCTTAGCGTTGCCCTCAGCATTTCAGAGTCTAGTTCCTCCTCATCAAACTCCAAATGTGGTTCATTCTCGGCCACATTTGGGAGAGGAGGTTGGGATGGTGCAGCGCCAGCAGCCTGTCCAGTCTTCTTGGATGTTTTTGCCATTAGATTCTTTCACAGTTCTTTCCCAAACTCTCAATGAAAGCACCAGAATGTTGACCCTCGATTTGGCCAATGACATGGAGTCAAATGTACGACAAAGCATAAATCAGGAATGAGAAAAATGATCTAATAGAAAGGAAGAAAACACTAAGGAATTATAGTGGTTCGGCCCCAAAGAATGGTAATGACCTACGTCCACTTAGTGATATTGTTATTATTGAATCTCAAAGCAGTGATCAAAGAACTAGGGTTCTTGAGTTTCACAAACTTTGAATGTATTACAATAAGACGGTGAACAACCCACTTTAGATATTTTTTCTCTCAATATTTCCCAAAAAGATTCAGGAATCAAAAATTCAAAAGTCCAAAAGTCCCTTCCTTGAGCTATTTCATGCATATTTATAGGCTCAAGGAGGGTTACACATGGCAACGTGCCCTATCTTTCCTTAATAATCGCGTATCAAGATAATAATGAAGAAATATTCAATGCAGTTATTATAAGATTACAGCTTAAGAAGGAAATAACTTAGGTTATATGACCAGCCTAGTCGTATAAAAAATTAACCCTGACGATGCGGTGTGCTTCTGGTCGATAGTCGAGTAGTACTTTCGCCACGTGTCAACCACGTGTGAGAAATTCTCGCCACATCATCAACAACCGTTTTTTGGGTAAACAGAATACATGTTGTAATTTGAACACAATTTTTATAGTCTTCGGGAGAGGATTTTTACAAGCCTTGTGTCGGGAGGATGCGAGCACTCGCTGGCCATTGAAGGGAGTTCAAGTGGTTGAGCATTTCAATAAGAATCAGATTAGTAAAGAGAAGCACAACAAAGTTACGGCAAATCTCAAGAGGGAGTCTTGTTTTGTGTAAGTAAATATTTATAATTGTGATTCTTTAATAATTGGTTTTATTCTCTGGGCGTGGCCCCAAGAAGTAGGTTATCCGAAAGGGTTTCTTAACCTTGTAAAAATTCGTTGTGTTCTTTATTGTTTTTGCATTGTGCTTTTATTGTGTTCAGTTTCTGTCGTGAGAAGTTCAGATTCTGTCCCGATATATCTGAAATCTGTTTCAACAATTAATTACCTTTCCGCACCTTAATTAATTCACATGGTTTAATTATTTGATAATTACTAAAAATAGAATTTGAACTTGTATTTTTGTAATAGAGTTGTAATACTTATTTTCTATAATCTTGTCTATTGTAACCATTTGCATAGAGTTATATCTTCAGTTTTACCATTTCCATTGAGTATAATATATTTTGTTGCGATATTTTTGCTATGCAAGTGCACACAGTCGCAATTTGTAATAAAATGGTAAAACCAAGTATCGTCCTCAAGGACTGATTTATCAATTACCAGTCAATTAATTTCTTGTTCTATTTGATGAATTGAAATTCTTGATTTTTGTAAATACAGCAAAAGAAACTATAAAGTGCAGAAACAATAATTGAAAATTAAATGGAATAACAACTAATAGTAAAACTTTTAATTTAATCACTGAAGAAACAATTAGGATATTTAATCTCATCAACTATCCTCCCTATTATTCCCTAATGCAAAGTGTGAATTCTTCTTCTTTTTACCTAATTCAATTAACAAGTTGATACAGCAGCCTATAATCATACTATGAATTATAAACTCAACCTAGGTGACAATTTCCTATATTTCTATGGTAAATTGAACCACACAGGTAGCATTAATCTCAACAACTTAATAAACAGTTACACAATTAATTCAGATACTTTCGTTCTAAATTAGAATTATGTCCAATATAACCACAGCAGAATTAAATCTCACTTCTCATATTTTGACTTAAAAACATATGTATATGACTAAAAGATGGCCAATCAATAATCAATCTATAAGAACAGGTTATATGGAATTGAAGAAGAAGAAAATTGAAATTGCATTAGTTCATAACAGGGATTCAAGTGATTAAATTAAACATCCTAAACAGAAAATTAGTTCATAATCATAATGCTAATCACAACAAAAATTAAAGATAACATCAGGAAGAAGAAGAAAAACATGTAGAAATACTCTAAGTCTTCAGCCTTCAAAACCAGAATTCATCCCTAATCCGTACGTCTCTTTTTCTCTTCTCTTTTTCGCCATATTAAAACCGAGGACTCAAATTTTAAAGAGGTCGGCCGCGGCTCTACATACACCATTCCGTGGCCCGTGTCAAAATTTCTGGGCAAAAGATCCTCTCCATGCCGCGGCATTAGTCAGCCATGCCGCGGCCCGCGTCGACGAAATCTGGGTTGATGCCCTTCAATGCCGCGGCCCTTTCTAGCCATGCCGCGACTCGAGGATTTCCTTCAAAAAATTGGTTCTGTTTCCCACCTAGCCGCGGCTCTACTTTGCTCATGCCGTGGCTCTTAAGGGATTTCTCAATTTTTCGAGTTTTCATTCCAAAAATTCACCAACACTTCCAAATTATGTTGAGAACCATTCTTCCTCGAAATATGATGAAAAACTTGGTTATTTCTTCCATTTCTTTGACATTTCCTTCCGAGTGCTCAATTCTTCCTGATATTTACAAAGACAGACAAACAAAGCATAAACCCGTACTAAATGAAAGAAAAATAAAATAAAAGACTACTAAAGACATCACCTAAACATGACAAAAACTAGACTCAACATATTTATCTCTAACATGTGGAAGTATGAAAATCAAATGTAAAGCTGCCAACACTAAGAAGTACACATGCAATTAAGTAAGATCACTAACCAAAGAGTTGTTTAACAAAACATACTTTTATTGTGCTTTCATGAATAAAAGAGGACTTTGTGTTATTCTAGCTCCTCATTCTATGATCCAAACAGGAGTAGATAAAAGTACATATCATTAACCAGAATCTTAAACAAAGTCTTCTAACATAACCTAAGCAGTAGAGCCGAAAAGTTGGACCTTGAAAGTGGAGTTGGAATGGGTTAGCGTGTACAAGTTTCCAAGTGACTTGGTAGAGATGTGGGAACGATGAGGTTATAAATGTCCATAAGATATCAAGACTTCATGACACTTGAGACTTTTATAATAGTTATAGAAATCTATAATGGAGCGAGCGTTTGATCAGTGAGATTTGAGTGGAATGTGGGACCAAACTCAATATTATTAATTATATCTAAAACTCAAGTGTACAAATTGTTAAAGATTATCCATTAAAAAGCACGTTGGCCCCACAAACAAAATATCAAAACTTTCCCAACATTTCCATTCTCACCTAACCAAACCATTAAAACAAATCGACCCAATTCTTTCTTTCTTAATTAATTAACAAACATACATATTTTTATCTTGTCGTTATCTCATTGCAAGATTTGTTTTAAAACGTAAAGCATTTACTAGGTGCGTGGACATGGAGTGTTCCTGGTGATGCATATTCTGCATTTTTTGCATATATGTCAAGTCCTGCTTGTGTCAATAAAAAGTGAGAAGAAAAAAACATGTACAGAAGAAAAGGTGGCTACTCTTTACTGCAAAATTATGGTTGATATAATAATAGAAAAATATGTTATTTATAATAAAGTCATAAAATGGAAAAGACTAAAAAACTCTTACAAAGAGAAAAATTAAACTAGTTTTATAAGCTAGTAACAATTACTTTAACACCCTCTCAAAACTCTTGATGTTGCAGCAAGAAGCATTGATAGTTTTCCAACTAGAAAGCAAAACTATAAAATAGGATGTGACTTGGTAAAGAAGTCCGCAATCTGCAAATTGGAATAAACAAAAGGCAAAGCAATAGTTCCATTATAACGACCCAAATTTACTAATAAGGCTTAAGGGCCTTGATTAGTGTGCCGGGAGGGCATAATTGGAATATATGTGATTTAATGATTAAAAGTATGTTATATGACCATTTGAATATCTGAGATGCATGACTATGTGTATTAGTATGCATGTAGGCCCTGATTAGGTTAGAAGGGCATAATCGTAATTTTGGGCCCATTGAGGGCATAATTGTATATATATATGTGATAAATTGTCGAGACCGCATTATTATGTGAATATATTTGTGATCTGTGATTCGAGACGATCCTAGTGAGCGGTTTAGCGAAAAACTCACGGCGGGGATTTATACCCGGCTCGGGGCGAGCCTGGGGTATAAATGGGAATTTAGAGAATGTATTGGGGTCTATTTTGATATTGGAGAATATAGTTGGTGTTCGGTTAGATGTCGGGAAGTAAGCGGTAAATATTAGAGACACTCGAGGAATTAGCGGGAATTGGGTGGAATGACCAAAATGCCCCTAGGTGGATTAAAAGATTTAGAAATAAAGGGGAGGGAAAATGGGTCATTTGGCTTATAAGGGATAAGTATTATCAGGCTTTATATTTAGTGGAATTTGTAGAAGGGGCTGGAATTCTGAAGAAAAGAAAAAGAAAGAAAAGGAAGGAAAGAAAGGGAATCATAAGTCTACCCTTCTCTCTCTCGGTTCAAGTTTTCTTCACCATCTCTTGAGGACTTTTGGGGCAGAAACTTAGGGAGAATCAAAGTAGAAGCTTAAGGTTAAGGTCTTTGATCTGGCTGGAAGAATTGGCAGGGATTTAGCAAGAACAAACCATCCATTTGAGGTAAGAATTTGAGGTTCACTCAGTTTTGGTATTGGTTTTGAGTTAGTTTTCTAAGCAAAGTTCGGTGGGAATCCTAGGGAGCTAAGGTTGAGGATTTGAGGAGGAGAAGGTAAATCTTGTGAGGAGGACAACCTAGGCTAAACTCATCCAGCAAAGGTAAGGGATTCTAGTTTGAACTTTGTGGTTTCAGTGGCTGTTTTGCTGAGTTTTTGAATTCTAGGTTCAGCTATGGTGAAATATTAGATTAGGGATGCATGTGCTTAAGTTTTTTATGGTTGGGGTGCTTGGGATGAATTAGACATGTTAGTAAGCTTGATTCTAAGTTTGGTTGAAGTTTGGAGAATTTTTGGTAAGGTTTGGCTGAGGGAAAGTCAAAGGAGGGAAAAACAGCATTTGTTGTTCTGTGACTAGCGCTTGCCTTTGGGCGCTGTAGCTCTAGGCCATATACCCTGGGACGATTTTGGGCTCTGTTTGTAGCACTGTAGCGCCCTCCTTAGAGCGCTGTAGAGCTACCCTGTTTCCAAAAAGGGGGTTTTGAGTAATTTTCATGGGTTTTTGCCTGGGGGTTCGGTGTTTGATTCCACCACCCCGTTTGGTGGAATCAATGCTTTCCGAGGGCTCGGGATTGGTCCCGAGGTTAGGTTTTGTAATTGAGGTTTGCTGGTGATTCTGATCTATGGTTATGACTAGGTGTGTGCTAGGGCTCAAGAGGGATCGTGGTCAAGGATCAAAGTGAACAACGCTAGCAAATCCAAAGGTAAGAAAACTGCACTCGATTATATGTTTGTGATGGGACTAAGTGCTCCTGTTAACTGTATAATGTCATAGATGGTATTATGCCATGGGACATGTGATATACGACCTAAGGGCATCGTAAATTATATTTGCGCACAGGGCGCGGCTCGGCCACTGATAGCCGAGGACAGCTTAATAATCACTGAGCTCGGTTTAAGCGGGCTGGAGTCAGTGGGATTAATAGAGGGTGCGACCTAAGGGTGTTAACCCTAGTTATCATATGTGGATTGATTATAGATATGATTTGATATACTTGGTGTTGACGGTGAGAACTCGTCAACTAAGTTAAGTTGGAAAAAATTGCAAAGTAAAGATTATCAATAGAAAAACCTTAGAAATTTAAGTATCAACCCAAGAACAATTGCAGAAGAACAATGGTGAAATCAATTTTCATTCACTATGGTGCACTTGCTACAGTAAATTTTCCAACCCCCCTTCAGGTGGAGTTAGAGTCCATTTTATAGTGGGCTCTAATGGCCCTGGGTACAAGGTGGTCCAGGGGACCAGATGGTACACGAGTACACTAAGAGGAGGGTGGTTCCAGGGGTAGTGGTGTCGGCTCTGGTACATGGTCAGAGTTCATGGGAGCACCTCAGCTTTTGTACCCGGTCATGACTCCACTACTTACCTTGTACGGGTGTCAAAGACGTGGTGGGGGTGTAGCCACTCCTCGTACTATTCCCAACCGCCACTATTTGTCAGGTACAGGTGTCAGGCCTGTCCAATGATCCTTGCAGGCATGTACGTACCCCTTTAGAGGTACCTTGTTCGTATTATTTTTGTCTCTTGTGGGCTGCCTCGAATATTGGCATCATGCGTGCGAGGACTTCGGACGAGACCCACTTGGGCGAGGCCGCCATATACGCGTGACCCTTTGGACGAGGCCCTTTGGGGCGAGGCCACTAGGCGTGCTTAGTCCTTGGGCGAGGCCCTTTGGGGCGAGGCCACAAGATGTGCGCGGCCCTTGGGTGAGGCCCTTTGGGGCGAGGGCACTAGGCATGCGTGGCCCTTGGGCAAGGGCACTAGGCATGCATGGCCCTTGGGCGAGGCCCTTGGGGGCGAGGCCACTAAGCACGCGTGGCCGTTGGGCGAGGCCCTTGGGGGCGAGGCCACTAAGCACGCGTGGCCCCTGGGCGAGGCCCTTGAGGACGAGGCCACCCTGCGCGTGGATCAGGTGGTGTCGCGCGGCCAGCGCGCGCGGACCCTGGTGGTGTCGCACGGTCAGCGTGCGCGGAGCAGGGATGTCGTGCGGCCAACGCGCGCGCGGAGCAGGGGCGTCTTGCGGCCAACGCGCGCGTGGAGCAGGAGCGTCTCGCGGCCAACATGCGCGCGGAGCAGGGGCGTCGCGCGGCCGACGCGCGCGGAGCAGGGGTGTCGCGCGGTCCGCGCACATGGGTCTTTGATGGCACGCGAGGGGCTCTTGGCACTTGTTTTGGGTCTCTTACAAATACCAGATTTTTAACATCAACACTTGGTATGATGAATACTTGATTGTCATGAATGCTTAAATTGACTAAGTACATGCTTATGCGATATGAGATATTTGACTGTCTGTTGATTGATTATGCTCTGTTATTGTGTTTTCTTCCTGGGCCTTGGCTCACAGGTGCTACGTGGTGCAGGTAAAGGCATAGGCAAGTTGGACCAACCTTGAGATGGAGAGCTGCGGGGCTGAATGTACATAGCCAGTTGTTCGGCCGCCATGGCCGAGGAGTGGATCAGGACAGGGAATACCTAAGAGTCTGTTTTGCCTTAGAATGGCTAATTAATGTATTTAAATCTTGAATCTTTGTAAATGGTTCTAATCTTATTATTTTTGGGATCCCGTGTAAACAGAAAATGTTATTTATAGGAAATGCGGCTTTTGAGACCAAAATCTTTTAACCCTAGTTCCACTATAGTTTCAGTAACACGTTTTTAATTAAATGACTTGATTAGCAAGTCTAGCACCTTTATAAACACACAGTGAACGGTCTTGGCTATCCAGGGCATTACAGCAATACTTTAGGTGGTGACAAGTAAAATGACGATCGATCTCAATGTGTTTGGTACACTCATCAAAGAGTTAGTAGTGAGCAATCTGGATAGCACTTTGGTTGTCACAATACGTAGGAGTGTGATGAGAAAGAACAAAACTCATATCTACAAGTAACCAACGTAACCAAACAATCTATTTGGTTGTTGATGACATAGCACGATATTATGCTTCAGTAGAAGATTGAGAGACCAAAATTTGTTTCTTACTCTTCTAAGAAATAAGATAATTACCTAAAAAGATACATAAACCAGTAACTGACTTACGGTCTGTGGGATCACGACCATGATCAACATTAGAATATGTTCGTAGCTCCAAAGAAGAAATAGATGGAAATAACAAATTTTGGAAGATGGTACCTAGAAGATACCTCAAAATATGAAGAACAACTACCCAATGAACAGTAGTAGGAGAAGATACAAACTGACTAACAATATGAACAACATATGCAATGTCTAGACCAGTAATAGTGAGGTAGACCAAACTACCAACAATGGTGCGATACAAGGTGGGATCTTCCCAAGGTGTGCCATTAGAAGGAGAATACTGAACATTGATCTCACAAGGAGTGTCAACGATTTTAGCATCAATAAGATGAGCTTGCTGAAGAATTTCAAAAGTGCATTTCGATTGAGAGAGAAGATAACCTTTTGGAGAGAATGCAATTGTAATACCCAAAAAGTATCCTAGAAAACCCAAATCTTTCATCTCAAACTGACGAGCTAATTCAGACTTTAACATTGCAATTCTCTCAACATCATTTCTAGTAACAATAATATCATCAGCATATAAAGAAAGCAAAATATGGCAAGCTATGGTAAACTTGACAGAAAGAGCTATGTCATGATCACTTGGGAAAAATCCAAGAGAGATGATAACAATAGAAAATTTCTCAAACCATGCTCGAGGAGCTTGTTTGAGACCATCTAAAGCTTTCTTAAGCTTGCAAACTTCTCCATGATTATAAGGAACACCAGGTGGAGGAACCATGTAAAATCTTCTTTCAAATCACCATTCAAGAAGGAATTCTTAACATCCATCTTAGTTATATTCCAATGATGAACAAATGCAACTGCAATAAGAGTACGGATAGTAGTCATTTTTGCAATAGGAGCAAAAGTTTCCTCATAATCCATACCATACTGCTGAGAGAACCCTTCAGCCACCAATCTAGCTTTGTAGCATTCAACGTACCCATCAGACTTGGTCTAGATTTTGTAGACCCAACAAGAACCAATTGTACGTTTACCAGAAGGTAAAGGTACCAAATCCCATGTATCTGTATTGTGTAAAGCTGGAAGCTCTTCATTCATAGCACCCTCCCAAAGGGGGTCATTAGCTGCATCCTTATAGGATAAAGGCTCAAGCAGACAATAAGGGCTCAACAACACCATTTTGTTCGGGGGTATCTATACATGAAGTTTGATACACGGTTCCATCTGAAGCAATCAAATCGCATAATTTATTTGAAATAGACTCACCACCATGATCACATGTAAAACATTTAATAGCAGAAGCATGTTGAGTTTTTACATAAGTTCAAACACGATTATAAATATCAAAGTAATCATAACGGTGTTTCATAAGAATAACCCAACAAAAACGAGTGTGATCATCAAAAAAATGAAACATAATATCGAGACCCACATTTTGTAGCAATAGGAGAGGGGCCCCACACATCAGAATGAACCAAGTCAAAAGGTGCAATAGAAGCACCTTTATTTAATGGTCAAGCAGAAAATCTTGCAAGTTGACAACCACTACAATTAGAAATATCATAAACTTGAAAACTCCCTATGGTTCTCATAGAAGCTAAGAAACTTAAATGAGAAGCTGAAACATGACCAAGGCGAGAGTGCCTAAATAAAAACTAGAAGATGAAGGAGACACAAGAAAAGAAGACAAATCAACAATAGGAGCTACAAATACTAGTCATCTCAGCTCATCCAAAACATATAAACCTCCTCGCTTATGGCCTGTCCCAATCAACTTTTGAGATTATGGATCCTACACATGGCAAGAAGTAGAAGAAAAAGTAATTGAATAGCCAGAATCACAAAATTGACCAACAGATACAAGGTTTAGTGAAAGCTTAGGAATAAGAAAACAAACAAAACACAAAAACACTCAAACACTCAACTTTCTCCCTCACTCCCAACAGACTCTTTCTCTCTCTCATCACTCTCTCTCAACTTTGGTGTGAATCTTGAGGAAACCAAGGAATTGAAGGCTCAGGTTAAGATTCGGGATTGGTTGTTGCTATGAAATCATCAATCACAGTAGAGGCAAAGCTTCAATCTCAGTTTTAATTGAGTTTGTTAAGGTTTCTTAGTGTTTTCAAGGTGTTCTTGAGATTTGTGGCTGAAGGTTTGAATTTTAGTTTCTGGGTGGAGTTTTGAGTGTCTTGAGCTGGGGTTTTGGTTGTTGGTATTGTGTTGATATTGCTCTAAGGATTTAATTGTTGTTCTAGGATGGATTTGGGGTTGTGTTTGATTGAGTTTTGCTGGAGAAAAATAGAGGAATTTTGGGTTCGTAGGTTCAGGTAGCGGTCCTGTTTTTGGGGCGCCGCGACCCAACTGAACCCAGGGCTAGAGGGGGTTTCTGCTTCGGGGGCGCGCCACGACCATCTAGGGAAAGTTTCGACCCACTTAGGCTGTTTAGCCAACATAAGTCTTGAGTGATGGGAATTTAAACCTAAGGGCTCAGGATCAGTTCTACTACCCAGTTTAGTGGAATACAACGTCCCGGAGGCTAGGATTTGGTCTGGAAGCCTTTATTTGCTTGTTATCGATGGGATCCTAGATTATGGTTGTGACTAGGTTATCGTTAAAGGCTCGGAATCGAGATCGTGCTCGAGGGTCTTCCTTATTTTACAATATACTCGGACCTTAGGTAAGAAGACTGCACCCAATATGTGATATATGTAAATAAAACTAGGGGCAATTGTGATTATTACTTTGAATAAGGATCGGGCCCTTGAGAATGAACGTGTTTAAGTTATAATTTCTCTTGTTAATTAAACATACATCAATATTCTGTTTCTGGCTAAGTGTTATATGGTTATCGCATGGTTAGTGTAGCTAGGGCTCGACCCCATTAGGGAACATGGTTATTACTATGTTTGCATTTAATTGATGGTGTTATATGATTAATATGTAAGCATAATTTTATTATCATAAGTATTCTTATCTTTATTTGTATCTGTATCTGAATACCTGGTTCAGAGCTTGACTTATTCATCAAGGGTGACAATAGCGTGCTGCGTGCTGGTCAAAATTCTTGGGCCCAAATCAGCAATGTACTATTACGTTGGCCCACCCTATGGTCGTTAGAAAACAAAGCGTTTAGCTAGCTCTATAGATAGTTACTTAGAGCTAAGAGGGAGGGCCCCATGTGACTCTATGGTCACATAGCTAGAACATAGGGCCCCAGGGTTGACTCTATGGTCAACTCTTTGGGGTAGCAGCCCCAGAATGGTCTAATGACCATTTATTTGTAATTTTATGCCTACATGAGTAGCTTATTACTTCTGGGCATGCTAGATAAGTATTCGGAAATCTGTATTCTCTACTGTTACACGTGTTTAATTTTTCTTGCTGTGCCTTGGCTCACAGGTGCTATGTGGTGCAGGTAAGGGAAAGGGAAAGCTTGACCAACCATGAGTTGGAGAGATTCGGTGGCGACGTGTACATATGTGGCTGCTCGTCCACCACGGCCGAGTGTATCTCAGAGGAACTAGGGTTGTAGCCCTAATTTTGCTGCTTAGGTCGACCGGTTGTAACTTTTGATGTATATAAACCCTTTTAAACATTTGTTTGTAATATTATTGGGATCCCATGTATGTATGAAGCTTTTAAAATGAAAATTCAACAATTTCTTTTACCAAAACTTTTAACCCAAACCCTTGATGTTATCCTGTGTTACATGTTTATAACCAAATGACATGATTAGCAAGTCTGACACTATTTAAAGTACACAGTGTAACGGTCCTGGATTAGGAGGACGTTACACTAACACACCAATCTAGTCTCACCCGGTCCAACTGAAACAACCTTAGAGTTATCTACTATTCTTGCTAGGGAACCTACACAACCTTCTTGCAACAGGTCTCTAGCTCTCAATGCAGACATCATAGGTACTTGTGGTCCACTCACCGTCTCCACAAAAGCAAAGGGTTCCTCTCCTTTAGGCTCAAAAGTTACCATCCTCCGCTTGCAGTCTATCACTACCCCCATACTTTGCCAACAAATGCATTCCAAAAATCATATCAAAATCATCTATCTCTATTTAAATCAGATCCATAGACAACTCCCTACTGTCTATCTCCACTGGTAACACTCTAACCCACCTGCTAGATACTACAAGTTCCCCAGTTAGCAACAATGTTCTACACAGATGGTCTATCACTGTAGCAGATATAAATGAATGAGTAGCTTCCGAATCAATCAATGCATTAAACAAAGAACCAACACTATAAATCTGACTTCTCACGACTGAGGGACTAGCCTCAGCTTTGGTCTGGGTCAAGGTATACACTCTGGTTGGAGTGAGGCTATCGCTCCTCTTTGGTTCCTCTTTCTTGACTTGTGGATAGTCTTTCCTCAAATGACTGACACTCCCACAAACAAAACATGCTCTAACTCTGCACTATCCCAAATGGCGTCGCCTGCAACGTGCACACTCTGGGAAGCTTCTCCCGTTCTCTCCTCCACCATGACAGCCACCAAAGGCACCCCGTGCCCTCCTATCTGGACCAAGAGGAATAAAAGAATCCAGAGCCATTCTCTTATGCTCATTGGGGCTACTAACTCGGCCAAAACCAGTGGAGGGAGGCACCATCCTCCAATCAACACGCATTGCGGAGCCTTCCTTCCATATCTGAGCTATCATAACATTCAACTCTCATACAAAGCGATCTCTCATTGCCGTATCAGTAGGCACCGAATCTGGCGCGAATCTCTCTAACCGGTTGAACTTCAAAGCGTACGTTGTTACGATAATTCTGTTCTATGTTAAATTAGTGAATTCATCTGCCTTTGTAGCTCGAACTGCAATACTGTTATACTTCTCATTGAAAACGTCGCTGAACTCATCCCAAGTCATAGTGACCACATCTCTCCTCTAATATCAGGAATTTATCTAGTTATGAATATAATTTATCATTGGTTATTAGGCATGACCATAAGTTTGCCAGGATGCTTTAGCATTCTTGAAATTGATTGTGTATGGTCCGGAACCCTAATTCTCTACACGCTTTTGTTTGAAAGTTGATCTTACTAAGCATTTTCGCTTACCTAGGTTTTTCATGTTGTAGGTAAGAGCAAGGGCAAGGGAGAGTAGTGAGCGTTGGAGTCTTCCTTGCAAATGTACATGTGGACCGACCTTTTGGGAAGCCGTTTTTATTTTTGGAAATGTTGTGTAATTTTCCTAAACTAGGCTCACTCTACTCTTTATGAAATATGTTTGTAACTAAATGTTAAGTATGGCCATACGACTTTTTAAAAAGTTTTTTTTATAAGGGTTTTTGAGACATTTTGTTAAATGAAAACATTTATATTTCTGGATTATCGAGTCATGAAAATCCAGGTCATTACAGTTGGTATCAGAGCTCGAGTTGAGCCGGTTCTATAGACAACCCAAATGTACATTTTGCAAAGATTGATTGGCACTCTCTGTTAGTACTGTCTCTTCCTTTAGTGTGTTGTTTTCTTTTTATTTACCTCAATTCTATAAATTGTAGGTTATGGTCGATATACCTGAGATAGGTGACCCTGTGATAGGTAAACTACCCATGATCCATTCGCCTAGAATCAATTTTCTAAAGACTCTTTAACGATGAGAATTCATTTCCACTTCGAGTACGGACAACGAAATTTGCGTGCCATTTGGCAATGTACGCAGTACATAACGAGAGTCTTTGGTAGAGCCAGAGGAGGATCTCGAGCATTCGAACGAGGCTACCGACATAGAGCTGGATATGTTGATGGACAACTTTGATTAGGTTATGCTATGAGGGTCTTGTTGAAACTTTTTGTAAAGACCTTGCAAACCTACTAGGTTGTAGGACTTTGGTGTAGTTGTAGCTAAGAACCTGCCAGTGGAGGAAGGGGCTGACGACAAACTCAGCGGTGAGAAAAATTTCTTATGAGGAGCCGATGGACCAGACTGAGGAAGATCCCGAGGAGGATCCAGATGGAGATCCTGATATGGACACCGACTAGATGATAGAAGCTGCATAGGTGTTAGAAACCCACCTGCTTTTGAAATATGTACCTACCTTGTATATGATTAAGGAAATTAGTAATTGTTCTAGCAGGGATACAAGTATTTATTTTTATTAGGGCTAATTTTGTAAATCCCTTAGACTGGCAGACCCAAACTTAAAACGTTGTTGTATATGGTATAGGTTATGACATGAGGTTTCTGACTTTTGTTAAATAGTGTTGATTGCTTGTTGTGCATGATATGTTTGGCAAGCTTAATTAGGTTAATATTCTTCCCTACTATATATTGTTGTATAAAGACTTGCGATGGTGCCTAACACTCGAGCCAAGGGAGGTCGAGCTATTAATCAACCAGACCTAGCCAAGAGAACGACCGTTGACCAAGATGTAGGTCGTGGCTGAGGGAGGAAAGGGTCGAGGCCGAGGACAAAGAGTACAACCATAACCAAATCTGGCAACTCAGATAGAGGATCTTTGACTTGGTGGCGGCTACCGAAAGGGAAAAGGACAAGAGCACAAAGAGGAAGGGATGTTGTTGACCGAGGCTAGGTCGTGCCTGCTGATAGAGCTTAGAACGCGCCTGCTGCTAGAGCTCTAAACCAAGCTACTAGAGTTCGTGAGATTGCTAAGTAGATGAAGAATCTGCAAAGGCTAGTGGACACGTAGGGAGCCCAAATTAAAAGAGGGAAAAAGAGACAGGAGGACGATGATGCCCACCAATCTGAAAGGGCATAATGTTGTCGAGATGGAATGGCTCGAGTTCTTGACCTTGTTCAATGGCAAGTACTTTAGTAAGGCAGTGTTCGAGCACAAAGTGAATGAATTTTCAAATCTGAAGCAGGGAACATCAAGTGTGCAGGACTACGTTCGAAAATTCGATCACCTATCTACGTTCGCGATGAATCAGGTGAACACCGAAGAGAATAAGACCTGTAGTTTTATGAAGGGCCTACGTAGAGACATTGCCAGGTGTGTAGACACTGGTAGAAGCGGCCTGGAGACGTATGTTGAAGCTGTGGAATGGGCTCTTCGCCAAGAGTCTTGGGCCATGTCAGACAATCCAGAACCACAGAAGAACGAAGACAGGAGGTACACTCCCAAAAACCCCGGACAGTTTCAGGCCAATCAGAATGGCCCAAGGGGAAGGTTCAACCCGAGGTTCGGCCAGAACTCGAGGCGAACAAACAATCCAAGAGGCACAAGACCAATTTTTGGAGGAAATAACAAAAGAAAAGGGGGACCACCCAATCAGGCAATGGCTAGTCACAAAAAACAGCCAAGACATGAGTTTGAACAATGACCATTGTGCAACAAGTGTAACCGACGCCATTGGGGCGAGTGCGGGGTTTGTTTTAACTATTGAAAGCCAGGGCATTTTGCTAAGGATTGTCGAATGTCAGCCAAGGGAAATGGAAACGACCAACAGAAATAAATTGGAGCTCCGCCTCGAGTTTATGCGCTTACACAAAGCGACAAAGGAGCTAGCCCATCTGATATGGTGTCAGGTCAGATTTCTATCGCCCGAACCTCAGCATATGCATTAATGGATACTGGTGCATCACATTCTTTTGTATCTGCATCCTTTGTGGAAAAATTATATAGAAGTCTTGAGCCTATGCCTGTTATTTGTGGGGTATCCTTTCCTTCGGGAGAGGATATGCTGGTGCGGACATGAGTTAGAACCGTACCAGCTTGGGTTGAAAATCGTGAGGTGGCGGTGGATTTTTTAGTCGTGGACCAACTTGAATACGATGCCATATTTGAGATGGATTGGTTAACTAAATATGGAGCCGTTATCAATTGCAAGCGTAGAAAAGTGGTCTTCACCCCAGCAGGAGAAGAACCATTCGAGTTCAAGGGTACGACAAGAGAAAAGAAGTGTCCCATGATTTCTGTGATGAAGGCGTGAAAAATGTTGAGTGACGGGTGCATCGGTTTTCTGGCAAACATAGTGGATAAGGATAAAGAGATGAGTCAACAACCATCGGATGTATCGGTTGTGTGCAAGTTTTCTGATGTATTTCCTGAAGATCTCCAAGGGATTCCACCAGACCAAGAGATTGTGTTTGAGATAGAGTTGATTGTGGGAACTGTGCCGATCTCAAAGACTCCTTACAGAATGGCACCAGCTGAACTCAAGGAGTTGCAGTCACAACTGTAAGAGTTACTGGACAAGAAGTTCATAAGGCCAAGCCATTCTCCGTGGGGAGCCCCGATCTTATTTGTTAAGAAGAAAGATGGTACGATGAGAATGTGCATTGACTATTGGGAGTTGAACAAAGTGACGATCAAGAACCGATATCCATTACCGAGGATCGACGATCTTTTCGATCAACTACAAGGAGCGTCAGTATTTTCCAAAAGAGACCAGTGATCAGGCTATCATCAGCTCAAGGTTAAGGAGACGGATATACAAAAGATGGCCTTCAGAATGCGCTACGGTCACTACGAAATCTTAGTGATGTCCTTTGGACTAACCAATGCGCCTGCAACATTCATGGATCTCATGAATCGACTATTTGGGTAAGTTTTTCGTCATGTTCATTGACAATATTCTAATATACTCAAAAAGCCAGGAAGAGCATGAAACACATCTGGAACTGGTCCTCCAACGTCTGCGAGATGAAAAGCTTTACGCTAAGTTTTCGAAGTGCGAATTCTGGCTAGAGAAAGTAAGTTTTCTGGTGCACATAGTGTCGGGAGATGGAATTTCAGTAGATCCCGCCAAAATAGAAGCTATTAAGCAGTGGAAACCTCCGAAAAATGCTCATGAGGTTAGAAGTTTTCTTCGGTTAGCGGGATACTACTAGCGATTTGTGGAAGGATTTTCCAAAATAGCCGCACCAATGACTGCCCTCACCTGCAAAAACATCAAATATGAATGGACTAACAAGTGTGAGAAGATTTTTCAGGAGCTGAAAACAAGATTGACGACTGCCCCAGTTCTAACAATCCCTAATGGCACAGAGGGATATACTATTTATAGCGACGCCTCAGGCTAAGGGTTGGGAGCAATGCTGATGCAGCACGGAAAAGTAATTTCTTATGCTTCTCAACAGCTAAAGAATTACGAGAAGAACTATCCCACTCTTCACCTAGAGCTTGCAGCAGTGGTATTTGCACTAAAAATATGGAGGCACTACCTATACTGGATACACTGCGACATCTACACTGATCACAAAAGGCTAAAGTATTTCTTCACTTAGAAGGAATTGAATATGAGACAGCGTCGATGGTTGGAACTGGTTAACAACTATGACTGCGACATTCTGTACCACCTGGGAAAAGCAAACAAGGTGGCAGATGCATTGAGTCGACAACCAAGTGCTTACGTGATGACAGTGAAAGAGATTTCGCCGTAGTTACAAGTCGACCTTGCTACCTTGGATTTAGAGATAGTACTTGGTCAATTGGCTAACCTCTCTATCGAGCCTACCATTATGGAAGCTATAAGAGGCGGGCAGTTAGTTGAACCTTGGGTTCAAGGATTGATGTATGAAGTGAGGAACAAGGGGCGACCAGGATTGCATATCTCCAAAGATGGAGTATTGGGGTTCAAGGGCAGAATATGTGTTTTGGACGATGACGAGATCAAGAAGCAGATCTATTTTGAGGGACATAATGCTCCTTATGTCATGCATCTGGGTACCACAAAAATTTACCAAGACTTGAATAAGTACTTTTGGTGGCCTGGGATGAAAAAGGAGACGGCAGAATATGTGGCACACTGCTTGACTTGTCAGCAGACAAAGGCCGAGCATCAATGGCCAGCCGGATTGTTACCACCCTTAGAAATTCTGGAATGGAAGTGGGAGGTGGTCACTATGGACTTTGTCACATGTCTACCAACCACTCCCAAGGGGCACGATGCCATTTGGGTTATTGTGGATAGGCTGACTAAGTTTGCTCATTTCTTGTCGATCAAGGTAACTTATGGTGCACATAAGTTAGCAGATATTTACATTGCAGAAATAATGAGACTACATGGTGTACCTAACTCAATCGTATCAGATCACAACTGACGTTTTACCTCGACATTCTGGAATAGAATCCAAACAAGGTTGGGTACTAAACTGAAGTTTAGCACTTCTTTCCACCCGCAAACAGACGGTCAAAGCGAATGAATAATTCAGACCCTGGAAGATATGCTAAGAGCCTACGTGCTCAACTTTCAAGGGTCATGGAATGAGAAGCTTCCATTAATAGAGTTCGCTTACAATAATAGCTATCATGATTCCATCTAGATGACTCCGTATGAGGCTTTGTACAGAAGGAAATATCGATCAACAATTCATTGGCACGAGACCAGTGAAAGATTGTTTCTCAGATCAGATGAGGTTGATCAGATTACCGAGGACATCCGACAGATAAGGCAACACTTGCAAACTTCGGTTGATCGACAACGCAAATATGTCGACCGACGCAGAAGACCCCTGGTGTTTGAGGTTGGCGATAATGTGCTGCTGAAGGTAGCTCTGCTACGAGGGGCTATGCGATTCAGGTTAAAAGGAAAGCTTAGCTCAAGGTTCGTTGGACCTTTCGAAATCATAGAGAGGATCGGGGAAGTAGCTTATCGTTTAGCTCTTCCGCCCGCCCTGTCTAAGGTGCATGACATGTTCCATGTATCCTTGTTGAGAAAATACGTGCACGATCCCTCGCATGTAATAAGCTATAAGCAGCTGAGCATGGATCCTCAACTGGTCTATGAGGAAAAATCGGTTATGATACTAGACTGAAAGGAAAAATTGTTGAGGAACAAGACGGTGTCGTTGGTAAAGGTGCAGTGGTGTAACCATGGCATTGAAGAGGCAACCTGGGAAACAGAAGACAAGATGAGGGAATTGTATCCTCATTTATTTTAAGTTTCGAGGACGAAATCTTTATAAATTGTAGGTATTGTAACGTCCTGTATTTTCGGATACCTTAAAACGACTCGGTTCAGGATTTTTGTCCCCGTGTTAAGAATATTATTTTAAATAATATTATATTTGTTTGGAAATTATTCCATCAGTTATTGCTAGCCAAATTATGAAATTATTCCAGTGTCTCGTACTGACTCCCGAGGATCACAGACTTATCTGTCCTCGCGAAAATGGCTGCAGAATTGTTCTAAGTCAGAAACTGATAAAGGGGAGCTAATCAATACTTAACTCACGAGCTAAGAGTGAAGGGTACTTACAAGGGCGATTGAAGTAGTGAAGTTCGCAGTTGCGAAACCCCGTGGACATAAAGAACTGTTCTTTGAAGTCGTTGGGGTGGCTGGGCAGCTCGATGACAGCAGCCGTGTTTGGAAAACGGGTCAGGTAGTAGAACCCGTCGCCTCGCCCCCGCTACTCCGGGCTGGCCTTGAGGCAGAAAAAATATAAGATATTCGCCGGGGTGGGGACCTCCAATTCCTGTTTCAGGAACAGATATCTCAACCCCGCCAACAAACGGTAGGAGTTAGGGGGGAGTTGGAAAGAAGCCAACTTCATGTAGTTGAGGAAGTACGGACATAATATCCACGCCAGATAAGTAGTGGTAGTACGAGTGAGGTACCTGTTGTTGTCCTCACCAGCCACTCCTCTGACACTCGTACTAAATGAGTAGTGGAGGCACAATCAAGTACTAAAGTGGAGGTGCTCCCACCAACCTTGATCATGTACTGGAACCAACACCACTACACCTGATACCACTCTCCTGACACTGTACTTGCATACTATCTGGTCCCCTAGACCACATTGTATCAGGGGCCATTAGAGCCCACTATAAAAGGAATTTCACTTCCACTTGGAAGGGGGTTGGAAAAAACACTGTAGCACTACACCATAAGAAATACAAATTCAATTCACCATTTTTCTTCTGCAAGTGTTCTTTGAGTTTCCAATTTGATCTTTAAAGTTTTTCTTTTGATAATCTATACGTTTCTATTTTTCTAACTTAACTTGGTTGACGAATTCTCACAATCAACAGTTTGGCGCCGTCTGTGGGAAGGATAGATTACAAGTCACTGTTCTTCCGTCGATTCTGATAAGAAAAAAATGTTGTGACGTTCGAAACTGTTGAGAGAGCCGCGCGAGGTGGAAGTCCACCTTGATGGAGATCAGCTAAAAGCCTCCATGAGGGATCCTCCCCCACCTGCAAACATGGAGACCCCAAGGGAGCCTGAGGCACCTAGAGACGAAAGGGAGGTCTCATCCCTGATAGTCCCACTTGAGGAGGATCTCCCAAGGTCGACGACTACCCCGGCAAGGGGCGTCGATGAGTTCCTGCCACCAAAGCCGCCGCAGCTGCCAAACCCTGGTCAGCAGGATGCAGACCCATCGAAGCGCCGGGCTGACAAGCACCCTCGGGTCCACTCCATCAGCTCAAGCTCAAAGTCTCAATTCTACGAAGATGAGATACGAGAACTTCACAGCAAGAATCAGAGGCTAGAAACCACCTTGAAAAACATGCAAGAAGTGCTAAATGGGTTGTTGCAAGGGAGATCAAACATGACACTCCCTAAGCGCAAAGAGAGAGTCCAGAGGGGGTAGAAACCACTGTCCCAGTAGATGACGGAAAGACGCGACTCTCCACTAGTAACACCCCCCGAACGAAGCAGCACGAACATCCCAGACCGCCAAAACAGTCCCAGAAGCCAAAGCCGAAGACCAATGCTGCCCCTCGCAACGATGACGAGGTCACCTCAAAAAGAGCACCCTCAGATTTACGAGAGGAGCTCAACAGAAAGAGGATGGGTAAAAGGACCACACCCCTTATGGCACCCCGAGAAGGCAAAGGAAAGGGGGATCTTTACCCATCCACTTTGAGAGACTCCCTAAGCAAGAGGAGGCAGGACCTGGACACAGAAATGAGGAGCCTCCGAAGCAAAATCATCACTGCCTCTGGAGGTCAAGCTTTTGAGGAAGAATTCGATCATGAGTCACCCTTCATCAGGGAGATCCAAGCCAACCGGCTCCCAGCTAACTTTAAGGAGCCCCATATGACCCCCTACGAAGGAAGCACATATCCAAAATACCATCTGGGCGCATTTAACGATGTGATGAAATTGAGGGGAATTAGTAGCGGGGCTAGATGTCACTGCTTCACTGTCACATTGAAAGAACATGCATACAAATGGTTCCAAACACTTAGACCAGGGTCCATCAGGTCCTGGCAACAGTTTTCTGATGAATTCCTCCAACAACACCACGCGGTGCGGGACTACACGATGCCAGGCACCAGCCTCGCCAATGTGAAGCAAGGAGAAAATGAGATTCTAAAGAGCTACATTCACAGGTTCAATATGGAGGCAACTAAAGTGGGGAGCCTGACCCTCCGAGAGCTGAAAATGGCCATCACAGCTGGAGTATGCCCGGGAAGCAAATTATGGGATAATATGCTCAAGAGGGAGGTCACGGACTTGGGTGATTTCTACCAGCGAGCGCAAAAGTATATTCGTGTGGAAGATGGTCACGAGAGCCTTAAGGCCGTAAAAGTCCAAAATTCACCGAAGCCCTCAATCTGGGAGAACCAAGGCAATGCCAAGAAAAAGAGGATCTATGAGGGGACAAGGGATGATCGACATCGGAACCATCAGCGCTTTGACGAGCGCAGACAAGGCCCCTACACCTTTTATATTGACCTCACTCACGTGAGAGAGCATATTTTCGTTAGGAACGAAAATCAGGTCCCTTTCAGAAGGCCCCCGCCAATGAAAAAACAACGGTCTAAAAGAGACCCCAGTAAGTATTGCCGCTATCACAAAGATATAGGCCACACAACTGCGGAATGCAATCATTTGAAGGTGGAGATTGAGGAGCTCATCCACAGGGGGCATTTGGGCAGATATGTGCGCAAGGAGAACCATAGGCCAGAAGAAGGAGCATCCTCACCGCGGGCGCGAGAAGTAGCCCCAGAAGTGCAAGGAGAGGTCAGGACCATCTTTGGAGGACCAGGATTTGGGGGCGAATCAAGGAGGGACAAGATAGATATGCCAGGGAGGCCAGGCGAAGTCCACCACCGTGCATCCTAAGTCTAGAGCAGCGCCCCCCGAAGAGTTTCAAGGGTGAAAATGATTCAATAACCTTCACCGAAGAAGACACTCGAGGTGTACACTTCCCCCACAATGACCCCCTATTGTTGACAGTCCAGCTTGCTAACATGAGACTGCATCGGGTCTTGGTTTATAATGGAAGCTCTGTGGACATCTTGTATCGCCCAGCGCTAGAGAAGATGGGACTAGGCCTCCGTCACCTAAAGCCTTGCATAACGTCTTTGTATGGATTTACGAGAGATTCGATACAGCCCCTGAGGGCAATCGAGTTAGCCTTTACTATGGGAGAACAACCCAGACAAACCACCATAATGGAAAACTTCGTTGTGGTAGATTGCGCCTCAGCCTTCAACGCAGTATTAGGGAGAACTTCCCTAAGAGAATTGAAGGCGATAACTTCTGCATACCATTTGGCTATGAAATTCCTAACTCCCGGGGGAATAGCATGCATGAAAGCAGAGCAGAAGGAAGCGAGGGAATGCTATAACACATCCCTCCGCACAGCCACAAAGCCGACCGCACCTATGGCGATGGTTGTGCATGAAGGCGCGAACCCAAGCGAGTTGGACCCACGAGTCATAGAATAGCCCAAAGTTGAACCAGTAGAGGAATTGGAGGAAATAACGGTCATGAATGAGCCGTTGAGAAAGTTGAAAGTAGGGAAAAACTTTGCCGATGACATGAAGGAGAAACTAGTAGATTTCTTAAAAGCCAACCTCGATGTATTCGCCATGGTTGTTGACAAGCTGAAGGCGAACAGGTTCATTTGAGAGGTGTTTTACTCACTATGGGTGTCGAACCCAGTGCTGGTCGCGAAGCCCAACGAAAAATGGAGGACTTGTGCGGATTTTACCAGCCTCAACAAGGCCTGCCCTAAGGACAACTTCCCGCTTCCTAGGATAAACCAGTTGGTAGACGCCACATCGGGACACGAGCTACTTAGCTTCATGGACGCATATTTAGGGTATAACCAAATACCCCTGAACCCTGCTGACGAGGAGCACACTTCGTTCATAGCAAACAACAGGTTGTACTGCTATAAAGTGATGCCCTTTGGTTTAAAAAACGCAGGTGCCACTTACCAGAGGTTGGTGAACAAAATGTTCCCAAATCAAATAGGAAGGAACATGGAAGTGTACGTGGATGATATGCTGGTGAAGGCAAAAAAGTGGAAGATCTCACTAGCGACCTCATGGAGATGATCAACACCCGTCGCAAGTACAAAATGAAGCTTAACCCACTCAAATGCACCTTCGGAGTTTCATCAGGAAAATTCCTGGGTTTCATGGTGAATTCCCAAGGTATTGAGGCTAATCCTTAAAAAATCAAGGCCTTGCTGGAAATGAGCCCACCACGGAGCAAAAAAGAGGTGCAGTGCCTGACGGGGAGAGTGGCAGCATTCAATAGATTCATCTCCAGGTCGACTGACAAATGCCTCCCTTTTTTCAACATCCTAAAAGGAAACAAAAAGTTCGCTTGAGATGACGAATGCCAGGATGCCTTCACCGAGCTGAAGGAGCACCGTGGAAGGCCACCCATTTTGGCCAAGCCAGAAAAAGGGGAGAAGTTGTACCTGTATCTAGCTGTATCTGAGCATGCCATACGCGCCGCCTTGGTCAAGGGGGAGAAGAAGCATCAACACCCTGTCTACTATATGAGTAAGCGGTAGGTAGACGCGGAAACCCAGTACCTGGAAATAGAGAAGTTAGCATATGCCCTGGTAGTGGCATCTCAAAAATTAAGGCCCTATTTTCATGCTCATGCGATTGAGGTGTTCACCAACACCCCCCTGCGTCAAGTCTTGCACAAGCCAGAAACTTCAGGAAGATTGTTAAAGTGGTCGATTGAATTGAGTCAGTTCGACATCACTTACACCTCAAGGACCTCCACCATCGGGCAGGTACTTGCAAACATTATAGTCGAGTTCACATACCGACCCCAAGAGGAGGGGGAAATAGAGGAGAAGGAACCGGCACCTGAAGAGGAGAGGCACCCCGAAGAATGGAGCCTCCATGTAAATGGGGCGTCTAACGAAGGGGGAGCCAGTGCTGGCATAGTGATGACGGGACCTGAAGGGTACAAGATGTATTGTGCCTTGAGATTTGGATTCGAGGCTTCCAATAATGAGGCAAAATATGAGGCGTTGCTGGCCGGCCTACGGCTAGCTAAGGAATTAAAGGTATCCCACTTGCATGTCTTTAGTGACTCACAGCTGGTAGTGTTTCAGGTGAAGGGCGAATACCGAGCTAGAGGTCCAAAAATGGCTGCGTACCTCTCCAAGGTGAAGGAGTATTTAGACCAGTTCGAAAAATACACGATAGAACAGATCTCCAGGGAGCAGAACGCGAACGCCGATGCGCTCGCGAAACTCGCCTCCACGCAAGACGAAGATACGCTTGAGTCTATACCGGTCAAATATCTCCCTAATCCAAGCATAGCCGAAGAGAGGATCAACACGGTCAAGAGCTCCAAGGAGCCATTGTTTTCCCCCATTAGGAGGTACTTGAATGATGGGACCTCGCCCTTAGACAAGAAGGAGGCCCGCAGATTAACCTATAGAGCCTCCCAGTACACCCTAGTAGACGGGATCTTATATAAGAGAGGCTTCTCTACCCCACTCCTGCTGTGCGTTTATAAGGGAGAAGCGTCAAAATGTTTACAAGAGATACACAAAGGGGAATGTGGGAACAATGCTGGGGGGCAGTCCGCGGAATAAAAGGTCGTCCTCCAGGGGTATTATTGGCCTACCATGGAGAAGGACGTGAGTGACTTCGCGAGAAAATGTGACAAGTGCAAGAGACATGCGACTTACCCGCGACAGTAACCAAATGAGTTGGTGAGCATGACCAGCCCGTGGCCCTGTGCTGTGTGGGGGATTGACTTGATAGGGGCACTGCCAACTGGAAGAGGAGGAGCTAAGTATGCATTGGTAGCAGTCGACTATTTCACTAAGTGGGTGGAAGCAGAGCCTTTAGTCAATATAACGGAAAAGCAGATCACCACCTTCGTCAACAAATATATTGTTTGCATATTCAGAGTACCTTACAAGATCTTCTCCGACAATGGAACACAATTTGAAGGAGGAGTGTACAAGGACTACTGTAAGGAAAAAGGAATTAGGAGGAGTTTCTGAACAGTAGTACACCGCCAGGCCAATGGGCAAGTAGAGGTCATCAACAAGATCATGAAAAGGAACTTGAAAACTAAGTTGGAAAAGTTGAAAAGGGCCTGGGTCGAAGAACTCCCAAATGTGCTCTGGGCCTACAGGACCACACCCCGTTCCACCACTGGGGAAACACCATTCGCCTTGGCCTACGGCTGCGAGGCTGTCCTTCCGATAGAAATGAAGGTTAACTCCTTCCACACGCAAACTTATAATGACCAGGCTAACACCACAGCGTTGGTCGAGAACTTGGACCTACTGGAAGCCAAGAGAGAAAGGGCACAATTAATGCTGGCTACGTATCAGCTGCGGGCAACGAGGTATTACAATTCAAGGGTACGGGAGAGCAAGTTCAGGATAGGAGACTTAGTATTGAGGAAAGTACTCTCCAACACGCGAGACTTGGGGGCGGGGGTACTGGGAGCGAACTGGAAAGGACCCTACCAGGTCGCTCAGTGCATACCACCAAACACCTATAAGCTGGCGCGCATGGACGACACCGTCGTGCCTCGGGCATGAAATGCGAAGCACCTCAAAAAGTACTACCAGTGAGACTTCCACATCCAATGCAAGCAGCATCCATGCTTAGTTTGTTACGTGTTATGTTAGCTTAGTAGACAAGAATCAAGGAGGGTTCCTAGATAACCTCCCAAGAAGATGTAAACTTTTCATATATATATACATATCGTTGTAACCTACCTACTATGAATGAAACTGTTCACATCTTCGCATGCTATTTTTCTCCTTTATGTGAGCATCAATCAAAGTGCCTGCCGAAATAAAATTCACCAGACACTTGGGGGGGAATAGTGGCCCGTGAAGGCAAAGCATACAGCAAATAGGAGGATCCTAAAAAGGACCCTCTATCAGGAGGATCCTAAAAAGGATCCCCTATCAGGAGGATCCTAAAATGGACCCTCTATCAGGAGGACCCGAAAAAGGACCCTCTAACTGAAGGATCCTAAAAAGGCTCCTCTATCAAGAGGATCCTAGAAAGGACCCTCTATCAGGAGGATTCTAAAAAGGACTCTCTAATAGGAAGATCCTAAAAAGGACCCCTTGTATCAGGACCTTAAACGAATTCTTTAAAAAAAATGCATGGTGAACCCTAACAAATAGGGAGGAGACCTTGCAAGGCATCTCTTGAAGTTCACAAGGATTAGCTACCCTTGTGAACATCAAGGAGGCCAAAAGGTCCAATAATCCTAGAGCGGCCACCAAGCCGTCTAGCCAAAAATGGTCCTAAAGAGGCCCTTGCAAAAATAGTACTATGAATAATGACGAGAAGGACACTTCTTGAAAAAAATAATAAGCGCGTGGAGAAATTTATAAAAGGATAGCTAGAACTCAAGGGGTCAATATATCCTTATAAAAGTAATCAAGAGGCACCAAAAAAGGACCCATTGAACCCTTTCACACAAGCTCCAAAGGACCTGTAGCCTGATAAATAAAAGAGGGGAACCTACCAAACCCCATCATACGAGCCCAAAAAGGCCTCAAACACAGAGGAATAAGAGATGAATAACCGCATATGTATATATTAAAAAAAAAGAGTCTTAGTAACATGGCAAGATTTAAAAGAAAAATTATTACAAGCACAACAAGGCTCAAATGAGCATACACCCACAGCGGGCTAACTGGCAAAAATTATGAATTAACGATCTCAGGGCCTCCTGCCCCGGGCGTTCCCCCAAGCCGCCCGGGCGACGGCGTGCTCGCCAAAGGAGGAGAAATCAAAGTTTCGATCCTTCCTCCATACACCATAGAGGGTGCGCTCTATAGACCTATAATCAATGGCTGCCCTGTCCGCCTCTAACGAGGCGACCCTTTCCTGCGACGCAACTAAAACAGCCTTAGCAACCTCAAGTTCAGCCTCTAGGGAAGCAACCCTCTCCTGCGACGCTGCCGCGGTAGCCTTGGCACCCAGGAGTTCGCCCTCTAGGCTGGTGACCCTTTCCTGCAACATCATGGCCTTGACAACTGCATTCTTCTCCCTTTTTGATGAGGCAGAAATTTTTTCCAAGGCCTTTTCTAGCCTAGACTTTGTTTCATCAAGCTCTCTCTTGAGCTCCTGGACCCGGGTCGCAAGATGGTCCCTCTCGGTACTCGACGCAGAAAGGTTGTGAGCCGAGTCGACAAACCGCTGAGCCATGGTATAGGCCTGCACAAGAAAGACAACAACAACAATGATAAGTAATAAAAAAAAAGGTCGACACAAGATGCATGAACTCACCCAGGTAGTAGTGTGCGTAAGAGTTTCCCTGAGATCTGACATGGAGAAACTCCCAAGAAAACTCCAATCAGCTTCGGGGGGGGAGTTGGGGTCTGAGGCGATCTGGACATACCGCTGCCCGTAAGAGGCCGCCATGAGACCCACCTAGGGCGCCCCTCCCGAGCCAAGGTACTCAGCTGGGTAAGGACAGACGACCCGCTCACCAAAAAAGAAGGGGGTGCAGGAAAATTGGAAAAATGAGCCCCGAGTAGATCAGGAGGGGGTGCAGGAAGATCAGGAAAGTAAGCCCCTGATGGACCGGGGTCGAGGGGAGCCTGCGGAAAAGTGTCAAAGTCTGCGGGGTCGGGGAAAACAAAATGCCCCGATATGGCCTGTTGGCCTTGGGATTGGGAAGCCATGTCTGGGTCAGAAGGGATAAAGGGAGGACATCCCCCAGGGGACAAGGACAGCAGGTAAGGTTGCCCGTGTCCAAGGAAGACTCCCTCAGGCACACCCTCAGCCTCACCTTCACCTGAACGAGGGTCAGTAGAGGCAACCTTCATCTTCTTTGACCCAGGAATAGTCCACAGCAACCTGGGATCTGAAATCAGGGACAGCTTGTGAAGGTTGAGATTTTCCACAGTGAATAGGTATGCTGCCTTATTCACGACGGGGTCAGCGTTGATAAGATCATTCACGGCGTTCGCCTCCGACCCAACAACTACAGGTATGGCAAACTGCTCTGCACGATCCACACCATTGTCGACACAAACATAAGTTATAAAACAATAAGTTTCAACAAAAAAAAAAAAAAGAAGAAAAGGTGGCTCGAGGTACTTACTGGGAGCAGAACGGAAGTGCTCACGAATAGAAAGAGGGCCTTTCACAAAGAAAAAGTCATGCTTCCAAGACCCTGGGTTGGACACTGCGCCATCTATCAAAGGGACTTCATTATTGGCTTTTTACAGGAAATAATAGCCCTTGGATTTGGGAGAGGGAATGAGATTGTACAGGAAGTGCACCTCTAGGGTCGTAGGAGCACGTTTGGCAAGTTCCGTAAACGCGATAAAGAGGCAGCTCAAAGTCATCCAACTGTTGGGTGCCAACTGAAGTGGAGCGAGGTAAAAAAAGTTGAGAACTGCAATGAAGAACGGGTGTAATGGGATGGTACCACCCGCCTTCAGGATATGCTCGCTAAGGGCCACGAAGCCAGGACTAGGGAAATCAGCCCGACACTTGTCCGAAGGGGTGTATAATGCGTACTCCGGAGGAACACGGTAGTGCTCTACAATTTCCATCAATTTATTTTTAGACACGTGGGACACTAGGGTGGATGCCAATAGGGGGGCATCATCCTGGTCATTAACGGACACCTGTCGTCGTCCTCTCTTCGGCATATCTGCAAAACTAGAAGAAAAAGGTGAGGAGGATACAGAACACTTGACCTTCCATTTTCTCTTCTTAGCAAGAGTCTTCCACCGGGGCACCGGCTGCAGAAGCGCTAAGCTAGGGAAGATCGAAAATAAGGGCTGAAGAGAAGACGGGGCGGCCCCATGATAGTCATCAGGAAAGAACGGGCTAGGAGGCTCAGGCGGAAGATGTCCCTCCATACACTCAAACTCCACCTGCAAATCTAAAAGGGTCACCCTAAGGTTTGCTACATGGTCACTAAGGTCAGGAGGGAAAGGTACTCCGTCACCCCTCAACACCGAGTCGATTTCGCTCTTTACCACCCAAATTTTACGCCTAAGTTCGGCCATGTGCTCGAGATGACGAATACAGGCCTGCCTTAAAGTGTCATGGTCACGGTAAGGATTTTCCTCAGGGGACTCTGAGTCTGAATACAAGTCAACAAACTCAACCCCCAGAGGAATGTTGAACGGACCTTCACTTGCCATGAGACCTTGTCCCGAAAGAAAAAAGGATTGCTACAAAACACAAAGGAATGCGCTCAAAACCTCTAGGCACAAACACTCTAAATGACCCACTACGGGGTGTGAATAAAGGGGCATGCATCAAGGCTAACTCACGAAGAGCTCAGGCCAAAGTACCCCATCTCGTGTGGTGCTAATGTTGACCCAACAAACATAAGGGAGAAAGAAAATATACCTTATGCAAGTAAAATGGGGTGTTGACGTGGTCAAAAGGAGGTCGAGGGCAAAAAGCGCCGTCACGGTCAAATAGAGGCAAGTGGTCGAAAATACGCGTCTGCAAAAATAAAGAAAAAAGATGTGTTGGCCTTGAAATATACGAAGGGATATAAACATACCAAAAATTAGCTCAAATATATAAAAAAAAAGGAGGAAACTACAATAAAAGTGAGGTTGTGGGGGATTGAACCCTTTAACTCCTGAAAGGACCAAGGATCTAAATGCCACTAAGCTAAGGAGATGAAGTGTAAAAAATAGGCTTGCCATGGGGGCCTCTTTATAAGAATCAAAGAGAAGATTATACCAGAGCACCTAAAGGTCCTCTCCTCGACTGGGGGGCAAATGTAGATGCTAAAAAATCCATGCTTGTAAAAGATCCAAAGCACGTGCTAAGGCCCCCATGCGCCTGCGCCTCCGCGAGGCCCTCGGGCCATCACCTTCTCGCGAGGCCGTTGGGCGTGCCCAGGAGGTGTGCCACGGGAGGCCATCGGGCATGCCCAGGAGGTCTGCCACGCGAGGCCCTTATGCACCTATGGCTCCGCGAAGCCCTCGGGTCGTCACCTTCTCGCGGGGCCATCTAGCGCCCCTAGGGGATGCGCCACGCGAGGCCCACATGCGCCTACGCCTCCGCGAGGCCCTCCGACCAAAATGCCATCGCCTCGCATGACTAGGTCCGTGTCGCAAGGAGGCAAGCGTAGCAAGGCCTCTCACCCTTAGGATCCCCGCAAGGCACGACCATTGCATGGGTCCTTGCCACCTCGCACCTGCACCTCGCAAATAGGGGCCATAGGGCATTGATCTCATAAAGTGAGACCATCGACTCACACATGGGTGTCACGTCTTATCGCATACGTAGCAGGCCCTGTTGAAGAGCCTTCTTCTCTCTCCCTGAGATTAGTGCCACCAACGGGGAACCATTTTTCCTATGGGTACGGAGCGCACTAACAAACCCAAAAGGAGTTAGAGTATGAACATAATATCCACGCCAGATAAGTAGTGGTAGTACGAGTGAGGTACCTGTTGTTGTCCTCATCGGCCACTCCTCTGAAACTCGTACTAAATGAGTAGTGGAGGCACAATCAAGTACTGAAGTGGAGGTGTTCCCACCAACCCTAATCATGTACTGGAACCAACACCACTACACCTGATACCACTCTCCTGACACCGTACTTGCGTACTATCTGGTCCCCTAGACCACATTGTATCAGGGGCCATTAGAGCCCACTATAAAAGGAATTTCACTTCCACTTGGAAGGGGGTTGGAAAAAACATTGTAGCACTACACCATAAAAAATACAAATTCAATTCACCATTTTTCTTCTGCAAGTGTTCTTTCAGTTTCCAATTAGATCTTTAAAGTTTTTCTTTTCATAATCTCTATGTTTCTATTTTTCTAACTTAACTTGGTTGACGAGTTCTCACCGTCAACAGCCATCACAGCTAGAGTGCACCCAGGAAGCAAGTTATGAGATAACATGCTCAAGAGGGAGGTCACAGACTTGGATGATTTCTACGAGAGGGCGCAAAAGTATATTCGCATGGAAGATGGTCACGAGAGCCTCAAGGCCAGAAAAGACCAGAATTCACCGAAGCCCTCAATCCGGGAGAGCCAAGGCAATGCAAAGAAAAAGAGGGTCGATGAGGGGGCAAGAGATGATTGACCCTGAAAGCATCAGCGCTCTGGCGAGCGCAGACAAGGCCCCTATACCTTTTATACTGAACTCACCCATGCGAGAGAGAATATTTTCGTTACAAACGAAAACTAGGTCCCTTTCAAAAGCCCCCGCCAATGAAAAAAGACCAGTCTAAAAGAGACCCCAGCAAGTATTGTAAGGTGCACAAAGATATAGGCCACACCACTGCGGAATGCGACCATTTGAAGGTGGAAATTGAGATGCTCATCCGTAGGGGGCATTTGGGTAGATATGTGCGCAAAGAGAACCATAGGCCAGAAGGAGCATCCTCGCCGCGGGCGCGAGAAGTAGCCCTAGAAGTGCAAGGAGAGGTCAGGACCATCTTTGGAGGACCAGGATTTGGGGGCGAATCAAGGAGGGACAAGATAGATATGCCAGGGAGGCCAGGCGAAGTCCACCACCGTGCGTCCTAAGTCTGGAGCAGCGCCCCCCGAAGAGTTTCAAGGGTGAAAATGACTCAATAACCTTCACCGAAGAAGACACTCGAGGTGTACACTTCCCCCACAATGACCCCCTATTGTTGACAGTCCAGCTTGCTAACATGAGACTGCATCGGGTCTTGGTTTATAATGGAAGCTCTGTGGACATCTTGTATCGCCCAGCGCTAGAGAAGATGGGACTAGGCCTCCGTCACCTAAAGCCTTGCATAACGTCTTTGTATGGATTTACGAGAGATTCGATACAGCCCCTGAGGGCAATTGAGTTAGCCTTTACTATGGGAGAACAACCCAGACAAACCACCATAATGGAAAACTTCGTTGTGGTAGATTGCGCCTCAGCCTTCAACGCAGTATTAGGGAGAACTTCCCTAAGAGAATTGAAAGCGATAACTTCTGTATACCATTTAGCTATGAAATTCCCAACTCCCGAGGGAATAGCATGCATGAAAGGAGAGCTGAAGGAAGCGAGGGAATGCTATAATGCATCCCTCCGCACAGCCACAAAGCCGACATCACCTATGGCGACGGTTGTGCATGAAGGCGCAAACCCAAGCGAGTTGGACCCACGAGTCATAGAAGAGCCCATAGCTGAAACAGTAGAGGAATTGGAGGAAATAACGGTCATGAATGAGCCGTTGAGGAAGTTGAAGGTAGGAAAAAACCTTTCCGGTGACATGAAGGAGAAACTAGTAGAGTTCTTAAAAGCCAACCTCGACGTATTCGCCTGGAGTCACGAGGATATGGTAGGGATAGACTCAGCGGTCAAGTGCCACAATCTGAACATCGACCCGAAAGCAAGGCTGGTGAGGCAGAAAAGGAGAGCACTAGTCCCAGAGAGATACGCGGCCCTAAGAGGGGAGGTTGACAAGCTGAAGGCGAACGGGTTCATTCGAGAGGCATTTTACCCACTATGGGTGTCGAACCCAGTGCTGGTCCCGAAGCCCAATCGAAAATGGTGGACTTGTGTGGATTTTACCAGCCTTAACAAGGCCTGCCCTAAGGACAGCTTCCCACTTGCTAGGATAGACCAGTTGGTAGACGCCACAGTGGGACACGAGCTACTTAGCTTCATGGATGCATATTCAGGGTATAACCAAATACCCATGAACCCTGCTTACGAGGAGCACACTTCATTCATAATGGACATGGGGCTGTACTGCTATAAAGTGATGCCCTTTGGTTTAAAAAATGCAGGTGCCACTTATCAGAGGTTGGTGAACAAAATGTTCGCAAATCAAATTGGGAGGAACATGGAAGTGTACGTTGACGATATGCTGGTGAAGACAAAGAAAGTGGAAGAGCTCTCCAGCGATCTCATGGAGATGTTCAACACCCTTCGTAGGGATAGAATGAAGTTGAATCCACTCAAATGCACCATCGGAGTTTCGTAAGGAAAATTCATGGGTTTCATGGTGAATTCCGAAGATATCGAGGCTAATCCTGAAAAAATCAAGGCCTTGCAAGAAATGAGCCCACCACGAAGCAAAAAAGAGGTGCAATGCCTGATGGGGAGAATGGCAGCCCTCAATAGATTCATCTCCAGGTCGACTGACAAATGCCTCCCTTTGTTCAACATCCTAAAAGGGAAGAAAAAGTTCGCTCGGGATGACGAATGCCAGGATGCCTTCACCAAGTTGAAGGAACACCTTGGAAGGCCACCCCTTTTGGCCAAGCCAGAAGAAGGGGAGAAGTTGTACTTATATCTAGCTGTATCAGAGCATGCCATAAGCGCCGCCTTGGTCAAGGGGGAAAAGAAGCACCAGCAACCTGTCTACTATGTGAGTAAGCGGTTGGTAGACGCAGAAACCCGGTACCCGGAAATAGAGAAGTTAGCATATGACCTGATAGTGGCTTCTCAAAAATTGAGGCCCTATTTTCATGCTCATGCGATTGAGGTGCTCACCAACACTCCCCTGTGTCAAGTCTTGCACAAGCCAAAAACATCAGGAAGCTTGTTAAAGTGGTCTATTGAATTGAGTCAGTTCGATATCACTTACACCCCAAGGACCTCAATCTACGGGCAGGTACTTGCAGACTTTATAGTCGAGTTCACCTACCGACCCGAATAGGAGGGGGAAATAGAGGAGAACGAACTGGCACAAGAAGAGGAAAGACACTCCGAAGAATGGAGCCTCCATGTAGATGGGGCGTCTAACGAAGGGGGAGCCGGCGCTGACATAGTGATGACGGGACCTGAAGGGCACAAGATGTATTGTGCCTTGAGATTTGGATTCGAGGCTTCCAATAATGAGGCAGAAAATGAGGCGCTGTTGGCCGGCCTACGGCTAGCAAAGGAGTTAAAGGTATCCTACTTGCATGTCTTTAGTGACTCACAGCTGGTAGTGTTTCTGGTGAAGGGCGAATACCAAGCTAGAGTTCCAAAAATGGCTGCATACCTTACCAAGGTGACAGAGTACTTGGATCAGTTCCAAAAATACATGATAGAAAAAATCCCTAGGGAGAAGAACATGAAAGCCGATGCACTCGCGAAACTCGCCTCCATACGAGACGAAGATACGCTTGAGTCTATACCGGTCGAATATCTCCCTAAGCCAAGCATAGCCGAAGAGAGGATCAATACGGTCAAGATATCCGAGGAGCCATGGTTTGCACCCATTAGAAGGTACTTAAATGATGGGACCTCACCCTTGGACAAGAAAGAGGCCCGCAGACTGGTTTACAGAGCCGCCCAGTACACCCTAGTAGATGGAATCTTGTATAAGAGAGGCTTCTCTACCCCACTCCTGCAGTGCGTTGATAAGGGAGAGGCGTCAAAAGTTTTACAAGAGACACACGAAGGGGTATGTGGAAACCATGCTGGGGGGCAATCCACGGCAAAAAAGGTCGTCCGCCAGGGAGAAGGACGCGAGTGACTTCGCGAGAAGGTGTGACAAGTGCCAGAGGCATTCGATTTACCCACGACAGTCACCAAATGAGCTGGTGACCATGACCAGCTCGTGGCCCTTCGCTGTGTGGGAGATTGATTTGATAGGGTCACTGCCAACCAGAAGAGGAGGAGCTAAGTATGCGGTGGTAGCGGTCAACTATTTCACTAAGTGGGTGGAAGCGGAGCCTTTAGTCAACATAACAACTAAGCAGATCACAACCTTCGTCAACAAATATATTGTTTGCGTATTCGGAGTTCCTTACAAGATCATCTCCGACAATGGAACGTAATTTGAAGGAGGGGTGTTCGAGGACTTCTGCAAGGCAAAAGGAATCAGGAGGAGTTTCTCCGCAGTAGTACACCCCCAAGCCAATGGGCAAGTAGAGGCCATCAACAAGATCCTGAAAAGGAAATTGAAAACTAAGTTGGAAAAGTTGAAAGGGGCCTGGGTCGAGGAACTCCCAAATGTGCTCTGAGCCTACAGGACCATCCCCCGTTCCACCACTAGGGAGACACCTTTCGCCTTGGCCTATGGATGTGAAGCTATCCTTCTGGTAGAAATGAAGGTTAACTCCTTCCGCACGCAAGCATACGAGGACCAGGCTAACGTCACAGCGTTGGCCGGGAACTTGGACCTGGTGGAAGCCAAGAGAGAAAGGGCACAACTAAGGCTGGCCACATATCGGCAACAGGCAACGAGGTATTACAATTCAAGGGTATGAGAGAGAAAGTTCTGGGTAGGAGACTTAGTATTGAGGAAGGTACTCCCCAACACGCGAGACCTGGGGCGGGGGTACTCGAGGGGAACTGGGAAGGACCCTACCAGGTCGCTCAGTGCATACCACCAAACACCTATAAGCTAGCGCGCATGGACGACACCGTCATGCCTTATGCATGGAATGCGGAACACCTCAAGAAGTACTAGCAGCGAGACTTCCACATCCAATGCAAGCAGTATCTGTGCTTAGTTTGTTGCTTGTTATGTTAGCTTAGTAGACAAGAATCAAAGAGGTTGCCTAGATAACCTCCCAAGTAGATGTAAACTTTTTATATATATATCGTTGTAACCTGCCTACTATGAATGAAACTGTTCACATCTTCGCATGTTATTTTTCTTCTCTATGCTAGCATCAACCAAGGTGCCTGCCGAAATAAATTTCACCAAACACTTGGGGGGGTAGGACAGGAGACAAAGCATACAGCAAGCAGGAGGATCCTGAAAAGGACTCCATCTATCAGGAGGATCCTAAAAAGGAGGAACCCAAAAGGACCCCTTATATCAGGGCCTTAAACGAGTTCCTTAAAGGGACTCCTCGTATCCTAAAAAGAGCTCCTAAAAAGGACTCCTCGTATCAGGAGGATCCTTAAAAGGACCCTCTATCAGGAGGATCCTTAAAAGGTCCCTCTATCAGGAGGAACCCAAAAGGACCCCTTATATCAGGGCCTTAAACGAGTTCCTTAAAAGGACTCCTCGTATCCTAAAAAGGGCTCCTAAAAAGGATGATCCTAAAAAGGACTACTTGTATCAGGAGGATCCTAAAAAGGACCCTCTATCAGGAGGATCCTAAAAGGGACCCCCTATCAGGAGGAACCCAAAAGGACCCCTTGTATCAGGGCCTTAAACAAATTCTTTAAAAAAAAAAATGCGTGGTGAACCCTAACAAACAGGGAGGAGACCTTGCAAGGCATCTCCTGAAGTTCACAGGGATTTGCTACCCTTACGAACATCAAGGAGGCCAAAAGGTCTTATAAAAAAAAACAACAACAAGCTTCCAAATAAAGGCAGATACTCTCTCAAAGGGAGAAGCCCCAGAAAGAGCACCTGCCAATAAGCCTAGAGCGGCCACCAAGCCGTCTAGCCAAAAAGGGTCCTAAAAGAGACCCTTACAAAAATAGAACTTTGAAAAATGACGAAAAGGACGCTTCTCGCAAGAAATAATAAGCGCGCACAAAAATATATAAAAGGATAGCTAGAA
Organism: Humulus lupulus; assembly: GCF_963169125.1. Lineage (NCBI taxonomy): Eukaryota > Viridiplantae > Streptophyta > Magnoliopsida > Rosales > Cannabaceae > Humulus > Humulus lupulus. The sequence goes on along the minus strand of NC_084798.1, from coordinate 141,517,022 downwards.
CCCAAGGGATCAATATATCCTTATAAGAACAATCAAGAGGCACCAAAATAGGACCCATTGAACCCTTTCACATGGGCTCCAAAGGACCTCTAGCCTGATAAATAAAAGAGGGGAACCTACCAAACCCCATCATACGGGCTCAGAAAGACCTCAAACACAGAGGAATAAGAGATGAATAACCGCATATGTATATATTAAAAGAGAGTCTTGGTAACATTACAAGATTTAAAAAAAAAAAATTATTACAAGCACAATAAGGCTCGAACGAGCATACATTCACAGCGGACTAACTGGCAAAAATTATGAAGTGATGATCTCAAGGCCTCCTACTACGGGCGTTCCACCCAGCCGCCCGGGCAACGGCGTGCTCGCCAAAGGAGGAGAATTCAAAGTTTGGATCCTGCCTCCATACACCGTAAAGGGCGGGCTCTACGGACCTATACTCAATAGCTGCCCTGTCCGCCTCTAAGGAAGCGACCCTCTCCTGCTACGCGATTGCAGCAGCCTTAGCACCCTCAAGTTTGCCCTCCAAGGAAGCGACCCTCTCCTGCGACGCAGCCGCGGTACCCTTGGCACCCTGGAGTTCGGCCTCTAGGCTGGTGACCCTTTCCTGCAACATTGTGGCCTTGGCAATCACCCTCTTCTTCGTTTTCGATGAGGCAGAAATTTTTGCCAAAGCCTTTTCTAGCCTAGACCTAGTTTCAGCAAGCTCCCCCTCAAGCTCCTGGACCCGAACCGCAAGACGGTCCCTCTCGGCATTCGACGTGGAAAGGTTATGAGCCGAGTCGGCAAACCATTGAGCCACGATATAGGCCTGCACAAGAAAAAAAACAACAACAGTGATAAGTAATAAAAAAAAAAGAAGGGAATAAAAAGATATAAGGCCGACATAAGATGCCTAAACTTACCCAGGCAGTAGAGCGCGTAAGAGGCTCCCCATGGTCCGACATAGTGAAACTCCCAAGACCATTCAAATAAGCTTCGGGGAGGCCTGAGGCGATCTGGAAATACTGCCGCCTATAAGAGGCCGCCATGCAGCCCACCCAGGGCGCCCCTTCCGAGCCAAGGGTACCTGGCTGGGTGAGGACAGGCGACCCGCTCGCCAAAACAGGAGGGGGTGGAGGAAGATCGGAAAAATGAGCGCCGGATAGATTAGGAGGGGGTGCAGGAAGATCGGGAAGTAAGCCCCTGATGGACCGGGGTCCAGGGGAGTCTCAGGAAAAGCATCAAAGTTCGTAGGATTAGGGCAAACAAAATGCCCCGGCATGGCCTGTAGGTCCTGAGATTGGGAAGCCATGTCAGGGTCAAATGGGACAAAGGGAGGGCATTCCCCGGGGGATGGAGATGGCTGGTGAGGTTGCCCGTGACCAAGGGAGACTCCCTCCGGCACACACTCGGCCTCACCTTCACTCAGGCAAGGCTCACTTGAGGCATCCTTCGTCTTCTTTGACCCGGGAAGAGTCCACAGAAATCCGGGATCTAAAACCGAGGACATCTTGTGAAGGTTGAGTTTTTCCACAGTGAAGAGGTATGTAGCCTTTCTCACGACACGGTCAGCACTGAGGAATGTGTTCATAGCATCCACCTCCGATCCAACAACTACAGGTATGGTGAACTACTCTGCACGATTCACACCATTGTCGACACAAACATAAGTAATAAAAAAATTAGTTTCAAAAAGCAAAAAAAAGGGTGGCTCGAAGTACTTACTGGGAGCAGAATGAAAGAGCTCACGAACATAAAGGGGGCGTTGCACAAAGAAAAAGTCATGCTTCCAAGACCTCGGGTTGGACACTGCGCCATCTATCAAGGGGACTGCAGTATTGGCTTTTTGCAGGAAATAAAAGCCCTTGGATTTGGGAGAGGGCATGAGATTGTATAGGAAATGCACTTCTTGAGCCGTAGGAGCACGACAGACAAGTTCCATAAACGCGATAAAGAGGCAGCTCAAGGTCAGCCAACTGTTGGGTGCTAGCTGAAGTGGAGCGAGGTCAAAATAGTTGAGAATCACAATGAAGAACGTGTGTAATGGGATTGTACCACCCGCCTTCAGGATATGCTCGCTAAGGGCACGAAGCCAGTATTAGGGCAGTCATCCCGGTACTTGTCCGAAGGGGTGTATAATGCGTACTCTGGGGGAACATGGTAGTGCTCTACAATTTCCATCAATTTATTTTCAGACACGTGGGACACTAGGGTGGATGCCAATAGGGGGCATCGTCTCGGTCATCAACAGACACCTGTCGTCGTCCTCTCTTCGGCATATCTGCAAAACTAGAAGAAAATGGTGAGGAGGAGACAGAACACTTTACCCTCCATTTTTTCATCCTAGCAAGAGTCTTCCACCGGGGCACCGGCTGCGGAAGCGCTAAACTAGGGAAGATCAAAAATAAGGGCTGAAGAGAAGACGGGGCGGCCCCATGATAGTCATCAGGAAAGAACGGGCTAAGAGGCTCAGGCAGAAGATGTCCCTCCATACACTCAAACTCCACCTGCAAATCTAAAAGGGTCACCCTAAGGTTTGCTACATGGTCACTAAGGTCAGGAGGGAAAGGTACTCCGTCACCCCTCAACACCGAGTCAATTTCGCTCTCTACCACCCAAATTTTACGCCTAAGTTCGGCCATGTGCTCGAGATGATGAATACGGGCCTGCCTTAAAGTGTCATGGTCACGGTAAGGATTTTCCTCAGGGGACTCTGAGTCTGAATACAAGTCAACAAACTCAACCCCCAGAGGAATGTTGAATGGACCTTCACTTGCCATGAGACCTCGTCCCGAAAGAAAAAAGGGTTCTTGTATAAATGGGAGGATTGTTACAAAACACAAAGGAAAGGGCTCAAAACCTCTAGTCACAAACGCTCTAAATGACCCACTACGGGGTATGAATAAAGGGGCATGCATCAAGGCTAACTCACGACGAGCTCAGGCCAAAGTACCCCATCCCGAGTGGTGCTAATTTGCACCCAATAAACATAAGGGAGAAAGAAAGTATACCTCAAGCAAGTAAAATTGGGCGCTGACGTGGTCAAAACTAGGTCGAGGGCCAAAAGCGCCGTCACGGTCAAATAGAGGCAAGTGGTCAAAAGTACGCGTCTGCAAAAATAAACATAAAAGATGTGTTAGCCTTCAAATATACGAAGGGATATAAACATACCAGAAATTAACTCAAATATATACAAAAAAGGAAAGAAAAAAAAATAAAAAAAACAATAGCAAAAGTGAGGTTGTGGGGGATTGAACCCCTTACCTCTTGAAAAGAGCAAGGGTCTAAATGCCACTAAGCTAAGGAGATGAGGTGTAAATAATAGGCCTGACATGAAGACCTATTTATAAGAATCAAAGAGAAGAGTCTACCAGAGCACCTAATTGTCCTCTCCTAGACTGGGGCCAAGTGTGGATGCTCAAAATTTCATGCTTGTGAAAGACCCAAAGTACATACTCAAGTCCCCTAAATGCCTAATTACAGGCCTCGCAAGGAGCATCTCACGAGAGCCTCGCGCCCAGCCGCCACGCCTCGGTAGAGGCATCTCGCGAAGGTTGCGCGCCCAGGTACTCCGCATCGCGCCTCGCTGGAGGCGTCGCGCGAGAGGGCGTGCCACAACTTGGCGTGCCCAGCAGCCACCAGCCTTGCGAGGGGCGCCTCGCGTGGACCTCATGCCCAGCTGCCCCGCCTCGCTGGAGGCGTCTCGCGAAGGCCACGCGCCCAGATGCTACGCCTCGCACCCCTAGCCGCGCCTCGCTGGAAGAGTCTAGCGAGAGGCGTGCCACATCTCGACGTGTCCAGTAGCCAACAGCCTCGCAGGGGCATCTCGCGAAGGTCTCGCGCTCCTAGCAACACCTCGATTGAAGCGTCTCGCGAGAGGCGTGCCACAAATTGGCGTGCCCAACTGCCTCGCAAGGGGCATCTCATGAGGGCCTCATGCCCAGCCACCACGCCTCACTGGAGGTGTCTCGCGAGAGGGCTTGTAGGTATGGGACTAAGACTGTGTAGGTATGGGACTACATAGTTGAAGATGGCTTAAATGGATTGATGGGTACTACCTATATCAACAAGATGCATCTTCTTTTTGGTATCCCATCACTTGAGAACTCCAAAGTTAAGCGTGCTTGACCTGGGGTAATCTAAGGATGGGTGACCTCCTGGGAAGTTTTCCTAGGAAGCATGTGAGTGAGGAAAAAGCACGCTGAAAAGACTCGTGTTGGTTTGTAGGGCCAGTCGTCATTCCAGAAAGCATCCATAGTGACGTGGGGCGTCACAAATGGTATCAAAGCCTTGACCCAGCCGGATGTGTGGCCGACCGGACGTCGGGCCCGTAAGCGGGGGTGATTGTGATAGTCAGAATCCTGTGATGCGTAAGTGGAAAGACCGGGTAAGCTGTGCAATCCCACACCGCCTAGGGAAGGTCAAGTGTGATGATTCTAAGACTGTGTAAGTATGGGGCTACACAGTTGAAGATGGCTTAAATGGATTGATGGGTACTACCTATATCAACAAGATGCATCTTCTTTTCGGTAGCCCATCACTTGAGAACTCCAAAGTTAAGCATGCTTGACCTGGGGTAATCTAAGGATGGGTGACCTCTTGGGAAGTTTTCCTAGGAAGCATGTGAGTGAGGAAAAAGCACGCTGAAAAGACTCGTGTTGGTTTGTAGGGCCAGTCGTCATTCCAGAAAGCACCCATAGTGACGTGGGGCGTCACACTTCACCTCACGAGGGCCTCGCGCCCCTCTAGCCACGCCTCGATGGAGGCATCTCACGGAGGCTTGTATCATGCCTCCTCTTGGTGCACTCAACCCTACCAGGCCTCATCCGCATCACTAGGGGTAACCTCCCCAAAATTGGCCTCACAAGAGGGGTTTTATCACGCCACTTAAGATTAGTGCCACCTACTGGACACCACTCTCACCGTTAGTCCAACAAGTGGTAAAATCATGGATCTGTTTAACACACCGATAAGGGTGCATTGGAGGTGCCTCATAGTGATGCACACCAAGTTAGAAGAAGTATGGACACTAAGCCCATGTCAGACAAGTAGTGGCCGTACAAGTGAAGTACTTGTTACGGTCCACACCAGACAACCTCTGACACTCGTATTCAGTAAGTAGTGGAGACATCCCCACAAATTCTGACCATGCACTGGAGCCGACACCACTACCCCTGAAACCACTCTCCTGCTAGTGTACTCATGTACCATCTGGTCCCCTGGACCATCATGTATTAGGGGCCATTAGAGCCCACTATAAAAGTAATCCCACTTCCACTTGAAGGGGGGTTGGAAAAAACGCTGTAGCATTACACTATAAGATATACAAGTTCATTTCATCATTTTCTTTCTGCAACTATTCTTTGAATTTCTGATTAAATATTTGAAGTTTTTCGTTGATAAGTTCCATATTCCAATTTTTTCTAACTTAACTTGGTTGACGAGTTCTCACCATCAACATATTCCTAAACTAATTAGAAAATATTTAAAATAATAAGTTAGAAATCATCCAAATAAAATCATGAATGATAGTTTAAATAAAAATTAAAAGGTAAAACAATACCTCATTTTTGAAGTAGGTCTTTGATCTAGGTTGTGAAATCAACTCTCTAGCAAACTTCATAATGTAAAAGCCAAACTCATTTGGCCCAGTTTGCTTTCGACACTATTACAACATAGTTATAATAAAAATATGTTATAAACTTTCATACGATAAGTAATATAATTTACTTACCTTAGAAACACAAACTTTTAGATTGATTGACTCTTTTTGTCTTCGGCGTGTATCATATTGATCAAATGCCCTACACAAAATATTAATATTTACCCAGATATGATTTTGAAATGAAATCATAAATTAATAAGTAATATGTATAAGTTACATGATAATTATCTAATTGATTTCCATATGAAAATGTCAATTTAAAGGATCCAAAAAAGCTACTGCATGACTTTGTGGCTGAAATAATATTAATATCCAATGATAGCTACAATAAAAAATTTGTGGAAGATATTTATCAATAAACAAAATATATGAATATAAAATTGAATTGACTTACTTATTGTTCCAGGGAAAAATTAGAAACTGTGTCTCTAGCTCCATCTATAGAAACCGATAGAAGAGATTTTTAGCCCGTATTTTATTGGTTCCTGCATTAGCGGACACTAAAGTGGGACGCATGAAAGTGTACATGTGGTTCAACCCCTTCATTTGCACTAAATCATCAAGCAAGCTACATATAATTAAGAAAGTCAATAAACTATTAAATTTCAATTTATACTAGATAAAATGAAAGATTATAAACACCATTGTACCTCATATATAATGCTAGGTCAGCCTGTCTGATCATCTCATAGTTGCAAAAGTGGAGGATATCATCTTTCCCTAACAGAGCGATAGTTTGGAATCCAAATTCCCTTTCTATAATTGGAATTTCTACCACGCGGTCAGCTTTCCATTTATCAATAAACTTCACCAGACACTTCAACATTCTTGTCATAGGCACTTCTGTAGGCTCCTGTGTCAATGCCTCTATTCTTTTCTTTGATTGTCTTGGTTGTTGAGTAGAGGGCGCAAGTGGCTCTTTCGTTTGATGATTAGTAAGGACCCAATGTTGTGGCCATCCAACATCGTACCCGACTGCTTGTCCAACCAATGTATACCCTTACATTGTAAGAGGATATGGTCAACTAGCATTCTCTTGAATGGCTACCTCAACTCTCACACGATAATTTCCAGAAGGCAGTTGAATGCTATGTATTTCTGTGCAATAGGTACTTAAAAGTTTCCCCTCAACAACTATATTTTGTATCAAACCAAGACACAACTTGCAATTAATCTATTACATTACAATTTATTTGTTAGATTTTTTGATAAACTAGATTATTTTTACTTTATCAAATATATACAATAATGAATTAATAAGAAACTATTACCTCATCAGGAAAATTTGACTGTGGTGGTGGGGGAGCACATGGTGCCTATGTCGGTGGTGGATGGGCATATGGTGCGTGTGGCGTGTTTGAGGCTCCTCCTACACCCGAACCAGATGCATTTGATGATCCAAATGCACCGCTCTGTTGAGATGCAATATGCGCCATCAACTGGTTTAACTTTTCCTCCTGTTTACGTGCCCTTTCTCCAAATTGACGCCATTTCTCTTCAAGGTCTTTATAACGAGCATCATCCACACCTTTTTTTTGTTATTAAATCTTCTTGGCAGTGGGACATGAAAAAATTGACAGGGAGCGACATGTGCACCGGTCCCCCTAACACGTTCCCCATTCTCTGGAGTGCCTAAGGCCATTATTAGTATATCATTTAAACCTTCCTCCACCAACTCGCCTTCTGCTACTTTTTTCCTGTATTCCGCCTATATACATAGTTAGTAAATCAATTAGAATTTAACACAAACATTAATCATTAAAATTATTTTAAAAAATTGAAGAATACTTACAATCTTCTTCACCACCTCTCGATCTTCTTCATAAATAACTTCTCCTTTCTTGTTCATCTGTGCCTGTGCCCACATCTTAGCTCTGTCATATTTGGTCAACTCATGACCCAATTCCTGTTCAATTTGTTGTTCTACCAGTGCATAATCATCATGCCCTAAGTGATGTGGATACTTGTTCTGAGCCCGAGCATCTTGTTTTTTTTTCCTCATCTCTTCCTAATCTGGGCTTAGTCTTTTTGCAACAAATTTTTTCCAATCTACTGGATCGTAATACTCGATGTAGTTTGATGGCGACTTGGAAAGAAGCTCAAGAGCTACATTCTTATATACCTAAATAAGATCTTTTGTTAGTCTACACAAACGAACCCAAAAATATTAAACTTTTTTCGATAGATTAATTTGTTAGCATAAATTTAATAGTTAAAACTATAACTTACCTGTATTTGACCCCATAAAGTCTCCTTTTTATCCTTCGGCATTTGTTCCCAATTGTCGACATCTAAATGAAGGATTGTGGGTGATAGAAGACCAATGATGTTGTTCATCTTGATCCCCCCTATTCCCATCGCTCCACCAAAATGATTGTACTCGACCTCATAATTGCGACCCCCGCTTCTTGCTTCGAATACATCACTACAAGTTGATTTCCCCTATACTTCTTATCTTGTGTATTTGTTGGTGCGATATGATTAATCCCTTCCAGACCATTACCATCATCATCAACAAATGGATCACCCTCATCATCATATGATGGATCCATAATCAATAAATCTACAATTAAGTAAACAAAGATATTATTTGGTATAAACTTCACAAAATACATAAAAACAAAATCACAAAATTAATATATATATACTTTTAATTATCTACCCACAACCCTTCACCATTCTCGCGTATATAGTCATCATCATTATCAATGGTCACATCAATAGTTGGTGAAGCAATTGTAAATGTTTATTGTTCAAGTATAATATCATCGCTCCCAGACTCTTTGATCAGATAATCTTTCGGTTGACTTGTTAGGACAACTGACCATCGAGCGTCTATTGGATCACTCACATAAAATACTTGCTTGGCTTGTGAAGCCATTATAAAGCGGTCATATTTATGTCCTATTCGGTTTAAGTCCACCAATGTGAATCCTAAGTCATCTGTTTTGACCCCATTATCACTTTTCTCCCAATCACGCAAGAAGAGAAGAATTCGAATACTCACATAATCTAGTTCCCCAATTTCTTTGATCACCCCATAAAATGTCATATCACACTGTATGTGATTTTTATCTTTGGAACTAGATATTTGAAAAGTCTAGGCGATAATAGTAACACAACTATTTTGTGTCTTTATAATATTATCACGTTCAATGGTGTTAAATTGAGTACCGTGAATATATAGCATTGATACTTTATTACACTCATTGAAGGATCTCGTGCTATCCATTTTAGTGTTTCATACATTTTTTTAGGGTGTTATTCAGAACCTAGAATACAATAAAATAAAACAAAGTATATTAAATTCTTACAAGCTAAAATACAATAACACTCAAACAATAACAAGACAAGTATTTTACCTTATTCTCGAACCAAGTACTGAAATTTCGATAATGTTCATCTTGTACCCATTTTTTATTCCAAGACTTATTAGGATAAGTGTTCTTGATCCATTTGAAATGTTCTCTTCAAGAAAAATCATTTATATCAACAAACTACATTCACTACCAAGATAATGAAAGAGAAAAATAAGATTGACCATGCATATGTATAGGAACTTACTCGATGTATGGTTGAACATAATCAATATTTTGTAAGACTAGGCGATGTGCTTCATCTCTATCAGATTTATTTACTTCAGAAACAATACTACCTCTACCGCCATTACTTATTTCAAACTCAATTTTAGAAAAACATAGTCCAATGCTCGCAACACCTGATAAGTATTTTGAGCAGGACTCCATTGTTTCTTCAACGATATAGGATTCAACTATGCAACCCTCAGGTCTACTTCTATTTCTAACATAACCTTTTAAAACATTCATATACCCTTCAAATGGGTACATCCATCTCAAGTATACTGGTCCACCCAATTTTACCTCTCTCACCAAATGAACGGTTATATAATTAAATGAAGGTGGGAAATACTGCTCCAACTCACACATAGTTGTTACTCCTAGATTTCGAGACCTGAGATTGTGACCTCAAAAGTTGGACTAGTCAAGTGTGAGCTCGAGATATATAAAACGCATGTTCGGATCAAGGCAGCAACCTCGAAGACGGGTGACCTCGGGATCCTTTCTAAGCTCGAAAGAAAATAGCATCGGGATACATCTATTGTCGGGTGTCTTCGGATCGAATAGCCCGAGCATAAAATATGGAGGCTAGTTCATAACCTATCCATAAACCTTGACTGACATGATGCTGGTTGCTGACCTCGAAGATTTGATGAGTCATCTGATGTAACGCGTTCCGCACGTTTAAAGATATTTATTGTTGTAACATCCCAACATTAAAGGGATATTAACAATTCTGCTACCTGTTTCCTGGTCTTCAGGGGGCGTTTCCTTGTATATAGGAGTTACAGTATTTAATATCTTTATTTTAATTAATAAGCAGAAGTATCTTCCCAAAATATGTGGGAATAAACTCTGAGAACTCTCTATAAATAGAGAGGTCATGAACATTTGTAAAGGAGGGATCTTCTGATATCTTCAGAGAAACTCTGGAGAATTCATCTCAGAAGGATTTCTAGAAAACTCCAAGTTTAAATAAAATAGACTCGTGGACTAGGCAAATTTAACTGCTGAACCACGTAAAACTATTGTTGTTCTACCATATTATTCATCTGCGCCATAGTTCTTATTGTTTAATTGCTCTATATTTTAAGTTGACGAAAAACGGCGTCAACAGTTTGGTGCTTTTATTGAGAGCCTTAAGCAGTACAATCTCTAATTAGCTATGGCCGCAAATGATCCCAATATTCCTAAAGAAAACTATCCACGACGCCCTGGGAAACAGTCGATGACAAATCCAGAACCAAAAGAGAGAAGTGACTCCTCTGATTCTCGAGGACCTCCGGCACCTCCGGCTCCCAGGGACGACGAGGACATGTATTATAATCCCGAGCGGTATGTCCCCATTGTGGAACTGGAAAATCAATAGTTAAGAAAGCAGTTGGCTGAGGCCAAGAAACGTAACGAGGAGCTAGCTAGATTAGCTGCGGAGGCGCAGGTGGTTCAACCCCAACCTCCGCCTGAGGTCCAAGCCCCACCTTCGTGGCACGTTCATGTTCCTCCCCGCAGACCTCGGGGGTGACATCACAAAGACGCTGCCACAAGAAGAATGGAGCAACCTCCACCACCGGTAGTACAACCTGCTCCCTCGAGGCCCCAAAGAAACACCCGGGCTAGAGCTTCGATTAACTCAACTGCTGAGTTACCAGCTGAAACTGGGAATAACTGAGCCCCTGCAGAGGCTCGGACTCAAAATCCTGGTAAGACACATAATGTTACCGAGCCGGCACAGGTGAACTCGGGACCATCCAGACCCCAAAATGGGTGGCAATCACCATCACCCATACAATTCCCTCCATCACCCATACAGTTCCCTCCATCACCGATAAGATATCCCTCACCGCCTCAGAGAAACACACAACCGACTCAGGGTGATAGGGAAAGGAGAGTTGGACAAAAGCAAGGGAATGGAGAAACTACTAGAGAACGGAGAGGCGCCCAGCCTATGAGAAGCCAAATGTCTCGGTCTCGCACTGCAGAGATGAGGCAGCCTAAAAGGAATCCATCTCGAAACAATTATGGAACGAGCCTCACCAGCGACGACTCAGGAGACACCAGATCAGTCAGTATGTATGATCAAGGACGTAGAAATACTGGGAACCAAAGGAACCACCCTGACTTGCGGGAACATCTGAATAAAAATTGGGGTAGTGGTAATCACTCGAACCTAGACCTGAGAGATCACCTAAATGGATGCAAGGATCCCATGCGAAGGCTCGAGCCTGGAATTGTGATCAACGAAAACCAATTTCAGGCGAGACACCCTGTGGATCCAGTTCAGGAAAGAATTGATCAACTGGAAAGAGCATTTAGGCTCTTACAGAATGAGCAAGGTTGGAATCGGGACGAAGATTCTGTTGAGGAGCTCGAACCATTCGCTCCCCACATTTCCAACACTTCGTTTCCTCAAGGGTTTCAGATTCCTCATGTCCCACCTTTTGAAGGGAAATCCGACCCCTACAGTCATTTCAGTACATTTAACACTATAATGAGAGCAAGTAATGTGGGTTACGAGCTCAGATGCATGTTGTTTCCAGTATCGCTTACAGGACCAGCGAAAAACTAGTTCAAAAAATATAAGAGGCATTCAATCACTTCTTGGGATCAGTTGTCAAAAGATTTCAAGAAGCAATTTAGAGCCATGATCGGGATAAGGCCCGAGGAATCGGCCCTGACCAATGTCTGGCAACAACAAAATGAAACGCTGAAAAGCTACCTTACAAGATTCAATCTGGAAGTCGCCCGAGCTCGGGATGTAGACGACAGTGGTCATTTAATGGCCGTCCCAGCTGGGGTAATGCTGGGAAGTCCCCTCTGGGAAGATATGCAGAGGAAGCCTGTGAGGTCAATAACCGAGTTTAATAGAAGAGCTCAAAGGTTAATCAATGTAGAAGAGGCGAGGTCAACACTAATATGACCTCTCATCCCATAACTTCAATGACAAACGTAAACTCTGCCTCAACCTCGGTGGACCCATCAGCGTCAAAACCCCCTGTAGAAAACCCTTCAAAAAGAAAGAAGAATGAAGGAAATAACCCCGAGTCAGAGGTGGAAAAAGAAGAAGAAAGGGGAAAGGTATTTCTCCGAGTACAAGGTGTACACCGAGCTCAACGAGTCTCTGGAGAATATTTACCTGGCTAATGAAAACCAGGTCCCTTTCAGGCGTCCATTCCCCATGAGAAACCAAAAGTCCTAGAGAGACTCCAGTAAATATTGTCGATTTCACAGAGATAATGGGCACACTACTAATTAGTGCAGGCAACTGAAGGACGAGATCGAAGGTCTGATCTCAAGAGGATACTTCAGGCAGTTTGTCAGGAACCAGAACAACAATCAGGCTTCTACTAGCCAGAGGACAGCTGCACTGCTGCCTGCCCAAAACAACAATTCTCGGTCTAGGGAAGAAGAGAGACCCCTTCCGATTGATGGAGAGGATGTGGTAACCATCTCGGGCGGGGCTCACCTCACAGGATCAGGCATGAACGCCCAAAAGCGATATGTGAACGAGCGGAGAACTGGGGATGGGTCCCCTTATGAACCCGAACCCAGAGCTCCAAAGTACCAAAAGGTTGAATCTCAGCCTATAACCTTTACTGAGGATGATACGTCCCATGTTCAGTTTCCTCACAACAACCCACTGGTCATCACTCTTCAGCTCGCGAACAAGAGGGTTCACCTGTTGGATTAGCTTATCCAGGATCTTTATTTATTTTCATGTATATCTAATATTAAAAAAATTAATATGAGATAGCCTAAAACATGTTTCTAAAATTTAATTCAAAGAGAAACAATGAATAGAATTCTTACAGTATACGCAGCGGAATTAAAGAGTCCTTCCTTCAGTTTCTCTAACTCTTGTATCCTCTCTGTCACAGAATATTATCAAGAAACTGAACCGATCTTCTATTTTCTTCACAATCTTCCAATATGTCCTTAGAACCACCTAGACTAGTGTGGGCAATTCTCAACACATGAGATAGATATAGAGAGAAGAAGAGAAAATAACAAAGAGGCTTAGAAAAGGACTTGTGTTTAGAGAGAATCTAAAACTATCAAAAAATCTAACTTGTGACTTATGTTTTGACTTCTCTCTAAGCACTCCTTTTATAGACTCAATTAGGCAATTTAATTTAATTAAAAAATCAATAAAATAATAGCCATTTTGAATCCCTAGGTAGAAATCATCATGGGCTATAGGCCCGTGAAATTTCCCATTTGATTATAAGCCCATTGGACTTAAAATAAAGGCTTGTATTATTTTCTATTGATTTAATTAATTAAATAATTATTTAAATCCTTTATCAAATTAATTATTTATAATTTGAACATTGATTTAAATTTATTTATTAATTTAGATATCAATTTATCTTAATTAATAAATCTGGCATAATTTCTCTTTTCTTCTCAAAATTACACAACTCTGTGAAACTGTCCAAAATTGACCTGGTAAACTTTCATAATTGTAATTGATAATTAAATCAATTAATTGAGACTATCTAGATGATTTTATCCAAGGTACAATGGGGACCATGGGCCTATCAAATCAAGCTCCAATAAGTTATCATAAATCTAACAAATAATTTTAATAACTTATTAATTCCTCGTGACTCCACTATAGACTCGGAATTGCACTCTTGAATTCATAGAACGCTCTATAACAAATATAGATACGCTATTAATTATCCATTGTTACAACCATAATTGTCACTCAATCCTCTATAGACGGTCTATAACGAGATAGGACTAAAATACCATTTTACCCCTCATTGTATTTTATCCTTAAAACACTTATTTCCTTGTAAATGATATTTCAGTAAACTAATTTAATTATTGAAATGAGATATCTATCTGTTGACTGCGTTTTTAGCCAACGACGTGAGAACGTCAATTACGACAAGCCTTCAAGAGAATGTAAACGACACAAACGGTATAATAAAGAAAATAAAGAACACACAAGAGATTTTTATAGTGGTTCAGCCCCGATTGTCGGTAATAGCCTAATCCACTTAGAGTTGTAATTTATAGACCTATACTCAAGATCAGATGGACTGAGCCAACTGAGTTTCTTCAGTATAGATTGTGAAAATACAAGAATTCTCTCTAATTTCAGCACTTTCTCTCTCTAGAATAGACAGACCCAATTTTCTCTCTCTAGAAAGAAGAAGCCCCCTCTCTCATCCCATAAGCTCTCTATTTATAGGCCTGGGATCCTCAACTGATATCCCCTTATGATCAGGATATTTTATTATATTTATTACATTTATATTACAAATAAACATTCAAAATTCGAAATGTAACAAACTCCCCATTTGTGGGAAGAATGAGAGATTCCCGCGTATGTTGTTGAAGTTGTATCTGACTTAGTCTCCTCTAGCTAGTTGGTCCACCTCCTACTCACTACCCATGCAAGTACTGGTTGAACATGCATGGTGGTAGGATATGCATGGTGGTAGGACATGTTTTTGGTGGGTTGAACGTGCATGGTGGTAGGAGATGCACTTCTCTCCTCTAACATGCACTCTCCTCTAGCATGCCATGTTCCTCCTTGAACCAATCTCCTTGGCTTCTCCTCGGACCAAGGTGGTCCGAGGCAACCTCCTTGGCACCTCACCTTGGACAACATTGAGGCAACCTCACCTTGAACAACATTGAGGCAACCTCACCTTGAACAACATTGAGGCAACCTCACCTTGAACAACATTGTGGCAACCTCACCTTGGACAACATTGAGGCATCCTCCTTTAGCATCTCCCAAACATGTCCGATCGAACATTGTATAGGCTCTCCTTATCAAAATCTAAGTCTCCATTCTCTTGCATGAGACTCCTCCTCCTTAGCTATTTACCTTGGACACGTTCGAGCCAACACTTAGAAAACCTTGGGAGGCTTACCTCCTACACACCCTTTGGATCTCCTAGGACCACATCCTCTTTGGGGTCTCCTAGGACCACATCCTCCTTGGGGTCTCCTAGGACCATTCCCCTTAACTCTCCTAGAATGCACCTTCCTATTTTTTGGGTATAACATTTGCCCCCCAAGTTTATTATACGATTTCCCTCGTATGATAAACTTTTCTTCTAGCAAAATGTTCTCGAGGTCATCCCAAAGCTCATATCCGGTTGATAACTTTCACGTAAACTCCCATGAAAGAACTTGTCTTGAACTTGCCTTGTGATTTCTTCAAACTCTATTTTCTTGATGTAATGAAAACATAAGCTCCCTTTGTATATGTTGCAAAATCATCATGGTATAGAGATAGGTCGTTGAATATCCTCGATTTGGTTGCGCTAGGATTAGAATTTCGGTGATCCGATCGGATGCTAGAATTTTTTTTTTTTTTTTTAGCATTGTGATCCGATCGGATGCTAGGACTAGGGCCCTTGAACAAGATTGTCCGATCGGACACATGCATTAGGCTCCTTGGACATGCTCGGCTTGCACCATGCAAAACATGGTCTCCTTGGATGTGATCCGATCGGACCTGAACACTCTTCTTGGCATCTTCAACCATGTCCGATCGGACAATGCACTCTTGGCCCAAAACTAAGTCCATCTTTTGGCTTGTATGGGACTTCTCCTCTGACTTGCTCCGAGCCAACCATTTTGGAACACATGCATGGTCTCCTCGGACATGGTCCGATCGGAGATTTCATGACATGGTTCGATCGGACAAAGCCTGACCAAGGAAACGTCTAGCTTTCCTCCACGCGAGCCCAGCGTGAATTCCCCCAGGATGTCCGATCGGGCATTGAAAACTGTAGGCAATTGTGTAGTCTGATCGGGCATGGGCGTCTAAGGGGGTTCAAAGTCTACTGCCAAGTAAGTCGGGCACTTCAATGCAAAGACAGGTAAGTGTGGTCCGATCGGACCGTGCTTGACCTCGTCCAAAATCTAAGTCCATGGGACCTCTCCTTGGACTTGGTCTGAGCCAAGTAATGTGGATGCTTACCTCGGATAGCTTCGAGCCAACTTCCTTGAAGCTCACCTCGGATAGGTCCGAGCTAAGCACTAGGCTCCTCCAATTATGTCCGATCGGACCGTGTTTGACCTCGTCCAAAATCTAAGTCCTTTGGCGTGGTCCGAGCCATCTTTTTCTTGCCATCTCCTCGGACCAAAATGGTCCAAGGCACCTCTCCCATGGCATGTCCGATCGGGCATGACACCCTTCTCCTCGGACCAAAGTGGTCCGAGCCTATCTCTTTCAAGCAAGGTCTGATCGGACCCTTGGCACACATGCATGATCTTCCTTCGAACTTGTCCGATCGGAGCTTTCCATCTAGGGACTCCTCAAGCTAAGGCCCGAGCCAAGCATTTGCCTCCTTCATCTATGTCCGATCGGACCTCGTGCGACCTTGGCCAAAATCTATGTCCATCTTTCTGGGCATGCATGGGACCTCTCCTCGGACTAGGGTCCGAGCCCATCGCTTGAGGTGCCAAGGACCTATGTCCGATCGAACACTTCTTGGTTCCTCGGACACAAGACTACTTAGACTCATCTTGGCTCATCGGATGCATGGGCTGCTCGGACTAACACAGCCGCTCGGATGAGTGTCCGACCGGATGCATATATCCTTAGACACAAGGCATGCACTCTTCAAGCAAGGGCCATCTACTCGGACGCACATGGGTTCTTGAACACTTATCAATGTGGTCCGATCGGACCTGACCACTCTTCTTGGCATCTCCAACTATGTCCGATCGGACCTTACGTATCCTTGGCCAAAAACTAAGTCTATCATTTGTGTATGCATGGTACCCTCTCCTCGGACTTGGCCGATCGGAGCTTTTCAACATGGTCCGATCGGAGATATTCAACATGGCTTTCATGACTTTTCCTTGAACCAAGGTCCACGCCAATAACTTGGCTTCTCCTCCAACATGGCCCGAGCCAAGCATTTGGCACACATGCATGGTCTTCTCCTCGGACTTGTCCGAGCCAACCATCTTGGAAGCTCAAACTAAGTTCCGATCGGACCCTTTGTGGCCTCTCCTTGGCCAAGGTCTAAGCCTATATTTTGGCATGCATGGTCTCCTCGGACCATGGTTCGAGTGGACTACATGAGGCTTCTTCCTCGGACCAAAGTCTAAGCCACGCTTCATAGGGCTTCTCTTGGTCGGACGTAGCACCTTAGGCACAACTTCTGGGCCTAGATCCTTGGACGTAGGTGAGATGCTCCTTGGAACAACATGCATCCGATCGGCCATCTCAAGGTAAGCTTGGACACCACATTTTTCAAATACTTTAAGCACCTGTATTGATCATGAGCATGGACAAACATGCATAAGCCGTGTTGACATGAATGCAATGCAATGCATGGAACAGTAGCCAGCCTTCTAAGCATGCACATCCGATCGGACTAAACATGGTATACTCCATGCTATAATTTTTTCAAACATTTCACCTTTAGGCACTCTTAGGTACGTTCAGGAAAAACCATTAAAGTACCTTGTTCGAACCTCCCAAAATTATTTTGAGAGATTGATTTCTCTCAATCAATCTTGGTGAAAACTTGACTTCTCCTCCCAAGGACAAATTTTCACCATGTAGCATCCTTTTTTGCATGCATTTGTTTGATTCACTCCAGGGAATGTTGATCGATGATACATGCTTAGCCGACCAGGGAAGTTGTATCTGCTCTCCTGAGCAAGAAAACTTTGCACCTGGTGAGCTAAACTTGTAGCTGTTGGCATTTAGACTTTACTTCTCTTTATTAACTTAAAACATTCTAAGTCTCCTCTAGACTTAAAAAGTTATAAGTTTTTTGTGAAGAGTAAAGTCACTCTGGTGTATGCCTTACATTTTCGCATGAGTACTTAGTTTTCTAACTTAGAAATTTTAGACATTTCATAAGTCCATGCTAAGTATACTTTCTCACACTCTTATTGCTCTAACATTTTATGAGCATGATGTTTATGGTCACACGAATATCTGCTCCTAACTTGAGATTTTAAAAAATTCCAAGTTACTTAAGCTTTGCCAAGCAAGTTAGTTTAATGGCCTCTTTGGACTTCGAAAATTTACAAGTCAGCCTAAAAACAGATATATTACCTCGTGCTCTCATTGCCTGTGTTAAGTTATATACCAGCATACCCCATGTGCCCCCCAGGTGGTTGGAGGTTGAAAGATCCTTAGTCACTTGCTACCTGACTGAATCTGTTCGAGCAGTTAACTACTCGTGAAACACATAGAATATATGGAAAATACACAAGTAGTTGAACACTGCTTGAACACATCGACCAGTTGAACACTGCTCGGATAACTAACACACATGCATATTTGTAGCAAGAATCGACCACGCTATGCGTAGTCTCTTTTATTACTCGTAAATTAAAAATGACAAAACATGTCTAACAACGAGTCTTAAACAACCAAAATTGTTCAAAATAAAATGACTGGTTAGCAAATAACCAGTTCATACACCAAACTTAAATAACAAGTCTAAAAAACTCGAAACCAAGCTACCACTCTGAAAGCGGTATTTAAAAATAATATCTCCTTCGACGCTCTATGTTCACGCCACTCCAGTGATTCCTGCTCCTAGCACTCCTCCTCAGCATACTCCTCATCTTGCTTTGTTGCTCTCCTCAACTAAGGGTGGACCTCCACATATAGTGTCTACGTTGAAGTCCACAGGTCCAGGCTGCAAGGGTGGAGATTGTTGTCGCTTGAATCCGGAGTTGCTTCTACCTCCTTCTCCTTGGGGTGTCTCTGTTCGGTACTTCTTCAACTTGCCCGACCGGAGAAGAAATTCTATCTCGTCCTTGAGGTGGTTGCATTCATTTGTGTCGTGACCATAATTTTCATGGAAGCGACAATACTTGTTCATGTCTCTCTTCCTCATCTCTCTCCTGATGGGTGGAGGCTTCTTGTAAGGAACCTCCTCTTGACTAGCAAGATATATCTCTGCTCGGCTGGTTGAGAGAGTAGTGTAGTTGGTGAATTGAGGCTCATACTTGGTTGGCTTCTCACTTGAACCCAACTTTGCTTTCTTTTCTTCATGGTGGTCAGACCCATTATTTCCACGCTTCTTTCCACCATCACTAGGAGAGTCATTTGGTTTGCCTGGGTTGTTTATGCCATTCTCACTATATGATATGACTAGAATAGATAATAATGGTATGTTTACTTATCTTATCATTTGTCAATATCGGTCTAGTCCAATGTAACAAATACATCCGATCTTATCTACTTTGCTAATGTTCTGGAAAGAACATAACACTGTAATGTGTGAGTAGATTATATCGTAGATTGGCAAGTCAATGTAAATCCGGTGTACTGACTAATCTTAACTAACTTATTTTGAACATATAATCATATTTATACTCCACTATGATTACGTCACTATAAATAAGATTAGCTATATGCTCGGGATTTAATAGAAGTTTATATTAAACAAATAATCATGAAAATAAAACATGTGAGCAAAGTGATGGACCAAGTCAAAAAATGATTTCTATTCTTTTATTGATAATAAAATGAGATTACAAAGAATTTGGGTTTTAATTAGAGCATAAAACCCCAAGATCACCGAATTCTTATTGATAATGGGAACTCAGTGAACATTCTCTATAAGGCCACCTTAGAAAAGATGGGACTCACACTTCGTGACCTAAAAGATTGTGCAACGACGCTGTACGGTTTTTCAGGAGAAGGGATTGCCTGTATGGGGTCCATTGAACTCCCTGTGACCTTGGGAGACTACCTAGTCTTAACAACCAAGATGACGGAGTTCGTAGTAGTGCACCTGCCATCGACCTACAACATGCTGCTCGGGAGACCCGCCCTAGTAGGGCTGGGGGGAGTCTCGTCTGTAAAGCACTTGTCCATCAAGTTCTCGAATTCTAGTGGCATCGGGACATTGAAGGGAGACCAATTAGCCGGAAGGGAATGCTATAGCATTTCCATAAGAGGAAAGAAGCAGACGAGCACACAAGCACTCGTCGTTATTCAGAATAAAGATGGGACAGTCTTTGAGATAGATGAAGAAATCGATCCAAGAATAGAGGAAAGAGATGATCTCGAACCATTGGAAGAAGAAATCAAGCTCGAAGAAGCAGACCCCCCGAAAACAGTAAAGGTCGGGAAAAACCTCCCCGAAGAAACCAAATAGCAATTAATTTATTTTTTGAAGAAGAACCAGGATGTCTTCGCATGGTCACATTCGGACATGATAGGGATAAGTCCAAATGTGGTGAGTCACACATTGAATATCGACAAAAGCTTCCCGCTGAACCAGCAAAAGTGAAGACTATTGGATGACGATAGGAAGAAGGCCCTTAAAGAGGAAGTCGACAGATTAAAGGCAAACCGATTCGTCAGGGATGCTTTTTACCCCGATTGGGTAGCCAACCCGGTACTAGTCCCGAAGCCTAACGGGACATGGAGGACCTGTATTGACTACTCAGACCTCAACAAGGCCAGTCCTAAGGACTGCTTCCCTTTACCTTGGATCGACCAGCTCGTGGATGCCACGGCAAGGCATGGACTCATGTCATTCATGGATGATTATTCTGGATATAACCAGATTTCCATGCATGCCCCTGACCAAGAGCATACGATTTTCATAACAGACAAATGACTGTATTGTTATAACGTCATTCCATTCGGGCTCAAAAATGCTGGAGCCACTTACCAGCGACTCGTGAACATGATGTTCTTCGAACAAATAGGTAATAACATAGAAGTTTATGTTGACGATATGTTAGTTAAATCTCAACTTTACAATAACCATGTGGATGACCTCGAAGACTGCTTCGCCGTGTTATGGAGATATAACATGACACTCAACCCTCAGAAGTGCTCCTTCGCAGTATCTTCAGGAAAATTCCTGGGATTCATTGTAAATGCTCGGGGAATAAAAGCTAATCCAGACAAAATCCAGGCTTTGATTGATATGCCCTCACCTCAGAAGCATAAGGATGTCCAAATTTTGACTGGCAGGATGGCAACGCTAAGTAGGTTTATCTTGAAATCTACGGACCGTTGTCTTCCATTTTTCAACCTTTTGAGGGGAGGCAAGAAATTTAAATGGACGGAGGAATGCGAGTTGGATTTTCAAGAGCTCAAGAAACACCTCACAGAACCCCCCATATTGTCAAAACTCATTACGGGAGAAGTTCTGTACCTGTACCTTGCTACGACCGAGCACGCCATAAGCGCGGTACTCGTGCGGGAAGAAGAAAAGGTGCAAAGACCCATATATTATGTAAGTAAAAGTTTACTGGGCGTAGAATGGAGATATCCCTTAATGGAGAAATTAGCTCTCAGCCTAATTCACTCATCTCGAAAGCTTCGATCCTATTTTCAGGCGCACCCCATCCATGTACCTACCAATCAACCACTAAGACAAGTCCTGTCCAAGCCAGAAGCCTCAGGTCGACTGCTCAAATGGGCCGTTGAACTCAGACAATTCGAGATCACTTAGCATCCAATGACGACCATAAGAGGAGAGGCCTTGGTAGACTTCATAATGGAGTGCACTGGCGTGGCCAACGACAAAGTTATAACCCTGGCCCGCGAGCTGTGGAAACTTTATGTTGACGGGTCTTCTAATGAAAATGGATCGGGAGAGGGTGTAATTTTGATCACCCCAGCAGGAAGCCGGTTTCACTATGCCTTGAGCTTTGACTTCGACGCGTCGAATAATGAAGCCGAATACGAGGCTCTATTGGCAGGACTTCGTATAGCCAAGGAGCTCAAAGCCAAAGCGATACATTGCTACAATGACTCCCAGCTGGTGATTAATCAAATTTTAGGAGAGTACGAGGCTCGTGGTACGAGAATGGCAACATATTTAGAAAAGGCAAAATCAGCACTAGAGCATTTCGAGTTCTATGCGCTAGAACAGGTCCCCTGAGAACAGAACTAGAATGCGAACGCCTTAGCCAGGCTTTCTACCTCTACCAAGAGTGACGAACTGAATGTCGTGCCAGTCGAGCATCTCGCGACACCCAGTATTAACGAGCCTGATCAGGAGGATGTGTGCATGTTCAATTACGATCCAACTTGGATGACTCCAATAGTTGAATACCTTGAGACCGACGTTCTCTCGGAAGAACGGACCAAGGCTCGAAAACTGATGTATCAGGTCCCCAGGTATACCATTATAGATGGATAGATATATAGAAGAGGATATTCCATGCCGCTACTCCGATGTGTGACCCCACCCGAGGCTAAGAAAATCCTAGGGGAAATTCATGAAGGTTTTTGTGGAGACCATACTAGGGGCATAGCCTATCCAAGAAGATTATACGCCAGGTATACTTTTGGCCTACCATCAAAAAAGATTCGTTCGACTACATCAAGAGGTGTGATAAGTGAAAGCGGTTCGCCACAATTCCTTGAGCTCCACCCTCCGAGCTAACTATGATGACCTCCCCATGGCCATTTGCGGTCTGGGGAATCGACCTCATAGGCTCAGTGCCGACTGGCAAGGGCGGAGTAAAATACACAGTAGTTGCCATAGATTACTTCACGAAGTGGACTGAAGCTGAACCTTTGGCAACAATAACCTCGAAGAAAGTCCTTGACTTCGTAGTGAAAAACGTCATATGTCGATATGGGATGCCAAGGAAGATTGTGTCCGATAACGGTACTCAATTCGACAACGATCTATTTACCAACTTTTGCGAAAAAAATGGGCTAATAAAGAGCTTTTCATCGGTGGTCCATCCCCAGGCGAATGGCCAGGTCGAAGCTGTAAATAAGACCCTAAAGAGTTCGCTAAAGAATACGTTGGAAGAAGCTAAAGGAAGATGGCCCCAACAATTGCCCCAAATTCTATGGGCATATAGAACCACGACCCGTACATCAACAGAACATACCCCATATTCTCTGGCGTATGGTTGCGAGGCTATGTTGCCAATCGAGGTCAAAATTCCCATAATTCGAACCCTCGCTTATGACCAAACCTTGAACCACTCTCATCTCGAAGAAACTCTGGACTTCAATTAAAAAATGCTGCATACCAACAGTGAGCTACCCGGTACCTCAACAAAAGAGTTCGAGATAGAAAATTCGGAGTAGAAGATTTGGTGTTAAGGCATGTATCTTGGCAACACGGGATCCAGCAGCTGGCGGGCTCAGGCCAAATTGGGAAGGACCTTATCAGATAGAATCAGTCATCTAACCTGACATATATATACCATCATCTTGAAAAAATAAAGGCATATACAAAAAATATACAAGTGTTTGGATATAACCAAATGCGCGGGCTAAGATAGTTTGGATATAACCAAACTATCAAAAACATTCAAGTGTTTGGACGTAACCAAATGCACGAGATAAGAAAGTTTGAACATAATCAAATTATCAAGAGATAGAAATATAAGTGTATGGATTGTAATCCAAACACGGCCTTAATAGGTTTGGAACAAACCAGCTAAAACTAATCGACAGAGAGCATAACCCACTTCGCGTTAAGTCGAGATCGAGGCTGGAGTATCTTTTAAAATAATAGTTTTGACCTCATAACCTCGGGGAACTACCCGAGGACGAGAAAAAGTAACTAAAAAAGTAAGATATAACTAAACCATTTGCATTACACACCATATAAGTACTTTCGGGTGCATGGTAAAAGTAATATCTGACCTTGACAAATAATGAGATCAGAAGCGGATAATTCGAGCAAACTGTGCATGAATGCATTGAACCTCGAGCTTAAATCCAAACTATGTTTGTATGAATAAACAAGCATATATGCCACTTTAATATAAATTGCACAAAATATTTCAACCCAAGAAATGTAAAGCATATTTATTAAAATGAATTCAAAAAATGGTATCTCAAATATCATAAGAAAAGGCAACTCCTTTACGAGCTGTAGAATTGTCTTGGCCCCGTGGGCATAAAAGATCATTACAAGAAATACAGAGGGACGCAGTCCTGAGGTAAGATTTAAGAAGAAGGAGCATTCTCCTTGGCCTTCTCAGCATCGGCATCATCCTCGGCTTCCTTTGGCTCATCCCGAGCAATCTCCTCCTCATTAAGCCGAGCTTGCCATTTAGCCACGTGCTTCGCTTCAAGAGGGCCTAAGAAGCTGGTGCCAAGGTTGACATTGTTGGCGTAGATGCTGTACATGGCCAAGTCGACTGCCCGATCCTTTTTCTCCTTAAACTCTTCAAGAAGACAAACCTTTTAACCCTCCATGATCTCGAAAGTGACGGCCTTCTCTTCTTCAAGCTTGGCACTGATCTCCTTGACCCGAGCATTCTCCTTCTCAAGCTCCACGAGCTGGGCATTCAGGTTTTGAAGCTCGAATGTCTTGGCCTTTAGCTCCTCAGCTCCTGCCTCCACCTTTGCTTGTGTTGCCTTGAGCTCGTCACTCAGTTTGAGCTGAAGATCCTTCGCCTCCCGAGCAAGAGACATGCTCGAATGGACCTCGTTGTTCAACTTATAATTAAGCTGAGCAGAGACAGCAAGAGTCTAGCATACAAAGAAATCAAATTAGCATATGGACCAAGTGAAAATACAGCTAATGGCTAGAGAAGAAAGATTACCGCAGCATGGAGCTCGATGCTCTTCTCGTAAAGAGTGTTGTAGTCTTGGGCATTGTTCAAAAACTGCCAGCGAGGAGCATCAAAGTTGCCAAAACTCTGACCCACCTGAGACAGAACGTCCGAGCCTAGCGTAGCCTAGTGGGGTCCAGCTGCGTTGTCAATCACATACTCATCAGCATGAGTAGAAATCGAAAGCAGCGGTGTCTTTGACGACGAGGGTTTCTTTGATGGTGGGCCAACTGTGGGATTGACCTGGGGTGCAGGAGGAATGCGAGGCAAGGTCGAGGAGGGAGTCTCGGCCTGAGCAGGTGGACTCAAAGCTGTGCTTGGAACAACCGGAGCAGGGGGAGGTGGCGTTTTCTCGGTCCTTTTAAGGACCTTAGCAGGTCGGTAAGTTTTTCACGACCCCTTCGGGCGCTTACTCCTCTTGGCTTCGCCACTGACCAAAATATTGTCAAGGTCGGAGTCCATATCGCCTGCACATTTACACCACATTATGAGTTATCCCAAAACAAAATAAATTAACATGATGCAGACAGAGAATGGATAAAAAGACAAGTGGAGAGAAACATAACTGGAACTCTCCCACGAGCTTGTGCTCGGCGACCACGAAATTCCCCCATCTCTAGAAGAGGCGGGGGGAGTACCTTCCCTATAGGTGTATGTCAACCTCGAAAGGTCCCTATAGTTGTTAGTCCCATAATGGATGGCTATTTCGTCCCATACCTCGTTCAGGCTATACATGGTGTCGTATTTCCCGAGCCAGCTATCGAACCTATGTACCCTCTCATCGACCCAAGACCATACATAGAAATGGTTCCTATCGTCCTCACACAATATTAATCTATCGGGTTTATGTTTTAGTAGTGAGGAAGACCACAAATCCGAGCTAAGGATGATTGTACCTTGTTCATCAGAGCCCGAGCTCGAGGCCTCATTGTTGGCCTCATTCCCCGATTACGGACTCCTATGACGTTGAGCTGGAGATGGAGGCCTCGCATCTCTCCTTGGGGGAAAGTTGCCGGTCTACTGAGGCACGAGCTCCCACTAGTCGTAGTTCTTATTGGACCAGTTGGATGTAGACTGATCCTCCCCCAAGAGACCACATGCCCAAAGCTTGCCTTCATGTAGGAGATAGGAGAGGGACCTCCTGTCGTAGGGGAGTTGGAGCAGAGTCTCACTGTGCTCTCTCATCTCCTTGGTGGGAGTAGGGCCATGGTAATTGGCTGGATGATCAAACACATTTCAGCTAAGCACGAGCCTAAACAAAGTTCGAGCACAAAAAAGAGGGAAGTTGAGATACTTACGAATCTGTTTGAATGAGTAGAATCTAGACGGGGCTAGGCCATCTGTCCAGAAGAAGGCCTTCTTAAAATGAAGAGGATGGTTGGGAAGATCTTCAAACATCTTCTTCTCCTTGGGATAGCTCGAGAGATAGTAGAAGCCATCTCCTCCCCGAGGTCGGGAGGGATTGCTTTTCAAACAAAAGAGATATAAGATCTCTTCAGGCGAAGGTCCTTTCCACTTCAGCTCGTGGTAAAGCAACCTCAGGGCAGACAGAACCCTGTAAGAATTGGTGTTGAGCTGGAAGGGAGCCAGCCCAACGAAGTCCATGATAGTACTGCCCCTGCCTTCATATGTTCCTGGCTCCAATTTGCGTATCTCAGCTTGCTGTCAGGATTTCCATCTCCTGGAGCACGGCAACTCCGCTCATGGGAGGTCAGAGCTCGACACCTCAGCGAACCCGGTAGTCCTATGCCGTGAATGGCCAGAATATCAGTTATCTGACCTAGTGATGTAACCGAGCTCTAATAATGCTCGGCCTTGAAGAATTCTCTCCTCGGCTGCGAGGTAGAAGGTTCCCCTATCAGCAAGAATTTAAGATCACCCGACTTGAAGGAAATTGTTACTTTGAGCATAGGGTCAACAGGAATCGGTCTAGGCTCGGTGTCCGGATCTGGATAAAGGGCGACCCTTAGTCTTTTCCTTTTCCCTTCTTCGACCTCGTTTATCTGACGTCGAAAGTGGTCTCGAGTGTCCTCTTGCTCACACCTCAGTTTGTGCTCCCGAATTAAGCGCTGGTTCCGAGTAAAAGGAGATTCTGGGCTCGAAGCTACTGGTGAGTAAGGAATAGCGAGCTTTGACCCCCACCACTTTCCCAAATTCTGCGGCATCTAACAAGAAAGCACAAGGTGAGGGCCAAGCGAGCAAGAAATAATGAGATAAATAATACCTAAGCTCAAATGATCGAGGCTACAAGGCAAGCTCGATCCAAAGGATGAGGCCGATCTCAAAGCCTGTATTCCACCGAAAGGGAAGAAGTTGGACATGTTATGGGAAATCCTGAAAAATCAGGGAAAAAAGGTGGCGGTTATCAAAAAGGTGATATTTTTGGGAATCATGCATTCTTTAAAAAAAAAAAAAAACTCTGATTTTGTACCCGATATCTTGGTGTGCAAGATATGTTCTCTAAAATTTGAAAACTCAAAAAAGGAACAATTTGAGCCTTTTTACACAGAAACTGGGTTTGAGGCTAATATCTATCCGTCGAAGCATCCTAGTGCATTAAACTAATATATGGAGCAAAAAGAGTTCTAGTGCCCAAGGTGCAACAGAAGCATAAACATTCATGGAAAGAATAATGCAAAGAAGCCATTAATAGAAAACTTACACAATGTGATTGACGGAAATAGAGAAATGGACAATTGTATAAGCAGTTGTAAGTGTGATCTCACAGAGTCAAAAAGTCCAACGTTGATTTGTCTTCTCAGCTTGGAGAACATGCAAGATGTGGGCAAGAAGGTTTCTGGTATTTTCTTTCCTTTTTCTCTCTGATGAACGTGAAAATAAAAGAGGAAGAAGACGACTTGAGGCCTATTTATAAGCTCGTGGGAATACAAAGGGTTGGATTAATCTGGGCCATTAGCCAGATTCCGTATCAGATCAAATGGCTAGGAACCCGTGAGGTGATAGCACCCAAAAGAATGGCAGGCGGATAGACATGGGCAGATTTCCAAGGTACTCAAGTACTTTGAGTAAGCAATACCCAGCCGACGTGTGTCCGTACTTGAGTATGTCGATGGAACGGTTCCCAAATGAAGTAGTTCAAAAGTTTCCTTCTCGTAGGACTCGAACTAATACTTTTGAGGGGACAAAATGTTACACCCAGATTTCGAGACCTGAGACTGTGACCTCGAAAGCTAGACTCGTCAAGTGTGAGCTTGAGATATATAAAACGCATGTTCGTGGTCAGAGGTCAAAACCTCAGAGCAAGGTGGCAACATCGAAGACAGGTAACCTTGGGATCCTTTCTAAGCTCAAAAGAAAATAGCATCGGGATACATCTGTTATCAGGTGTCTTCGGATCGAATAGCCTGATCTTAAAATAAGGAGGCTAGTTTGTAACCTATCTGTAAACCTTGACTGACATGATGCTGGTTGCTGACCTCGAAGATTTGATGAGTCATCTGATGTAACGCGTTCCGCATGTTTAAAGATATTTATTATTGTAACATCCCAACATTAAAGGGATATTAACAATTCTGTTACCCGTTTCCTGGTCTTCAGGGGACGTTTCCTCGTATATAGGAGTTACAGTATTTAATATCTTTATTTTAATAATAAGTAGAAGTATCTTCCTGAAATATGTGGGAATAAACTTTGAGAACTCTCTATAAATAGAGAGGTCATGAACATTAGTAAAGGAGGGATCTTCTGATATCTTGAGAGAAACTCTGGAGAATTCATCTCTGAAGCATTTCTAGAAAACTCCAAGTCTAAATAAAATAGACTCGTGGACTAGGCAGATTTAACTGCTGAACCACGTAAAACTCTTGTTGTTCTACCATATTATTCATCTACGACATAGTTCTTATTGTTTAATTGCTCTATATTTTAAGTTGACGAAAAACGGCGTCAACAATAGTTATCACGAGATTTGTTTGAAGATTGTCCAACTTTGACACATCTACCACTTTACAACAAATAGATTTAAAGAAGAAGCATAGTTTGGTAATTGCATATAGAACTTTTTTGGGTAACACAGAATGGATAGCTACCGGTAGAAGATGTTCAAGTAGTGTATGATGGTCATGAGACTTCATTCCAACTAAATTCAAAATTTTCATATCTTTCAGAGCAGAAATATTTGAAGAATAACCTTCCGGTACTTTCACATTCGACAAAGAATGACATACAATTTGTTTTTCTTCTTTTGACAGGTCATAACACGCAGGTGGTAAAAAGGTTCGTCTCTCACCAACCTCTAGTTGTAACTTACTACGTACACCCATTACTTTTAAATCCAACCGAGCTTTTATTACATCTTTACTCCGACCAGGAATATTCAGCAATGTACTAATTATGCTATCAGACACATTTTTCTCAATGTGCATCACATCTAAGTTATGCTGCAAAACCAAATGTTCCTAGTATTCAAGCTCAAAAAAATAGATTTCTTCTTCCAACAACCTGTTGCACTATCTACAACCTCCTTTGTTTTTGCATGTCTAACAATTTTTCTCTTATTTGTATAATTTTTAGACTTACCGAAATTGCATTGGACTTTGTTCAACTTTGTTAACAATTGTCCTCCAAGTAAAGGTGGTGGAGCCTTTCCAAATTCAGGTTTACCAATGAAGGCATCTGTCCAACTTCAAAATTTATGTTCTTCGAATAAGAACTTTTGGTGTCCCATATAATAAATCTTTTGAGAATGTTTTAAATATTCTAAGTGAGTCCCTTCTTCACAAATGGGACATGCTTTGTACCATTTCACACTAAATCCAGAAAGATTACCTAAGGCTGGAAAATCATTAATAGTCCACAACAACACTGTTTTAAGATTAAAATTTTCTTTCTTATAAGCATCGTAAGCATTAAACCCCCTCATACCACAATGTGCTCAAATCATCAATTAAAGGAGCTAGGTATACATCAATATCATTTTCAGGTTGTTTAGGACTAGATATCAACAAGGTCAACATGGTAAACTTCCTCTTCATACACAACCATGGCGGTAGATTATAGATGACTAGCATTACAGGCCAATAACTATATTTACTAATAAGGGAAGTGTGTGGATTAATTCCGTCTGCAGAAAGACCCAAACGAATATTCCTCGATTCAATGCCAAATTCAGGCCATTTAACATCTACTGTTTTCCAAGATGGCGAGTCAGTTGGATTTCTTAGCTTACCATCCTTTACTCTATCTTTTGCATGCCAAATTAAAATTTTACCATGATCATCATTTTGGTACAATCAAACCAAACAAGATATCGGTGGTAGATACCATAAAACTTTTGTACGGACACATTTTTTAACTACATCTGAAATTTTTTTTCTTTTGCCATCTAAACTCGCCACAGGTCGGACATGCAATTGCATCAACAAATCACTTTCAATATAAGATGCAATCATTAGGAAAAGCATGTATTTTTTCATATTTCATGCCTAACGAATGCAATGTCTTCTTTGCTTCATAAAATGAAGACGACACTTCATTACCTTCTGGTAATAATTCTCCTAAAAGTGTTAACAACTCTGTCATTCCCTTATCACTTCACCCATGTTTGGCTTTTAAGTTATACAACCTAAGTAGTTCTGATAATTTAATGAACCTTGTACGATTAGGGAAAATAGGTTTCTCATCATCTTCTAAGATTGACTGAAATTTAATTGGATCCACATGTGATTCATATTGTGCATTATCAATCATTTCTGTAATATCATCAACTTCATAATCCACATCAAAATACTTATTATTCATAGATGGTCCCTCATCAGTGACTTTTATTCTTTATCTATGCAAAAACCATACTTTATAACTTTTGTCTATTCCATTCCAAAATAAGTGATCTTTCATTTTAAAAAATTGGCATCCTGACCACATTACTACACTTAACACAAGGACAAGGAATACTATTAGGAGATTGAGTATTTCTTGCACAAAATTACACGAAAAACTCAACTCCATTCCTATATTTCACGGATAACCTATCTGCTGACATCCAATCTCTATCCATTGTCAAACTTCACAAAAAAAAAAACAAACAAACAAACAAAGCAACAAACATTAACAATTAGGTTCGTGGATTACCTAATTGACAAGTAAATAAAGGAAACAATATGTCCAAAAAAAATGGGCAGCATTTCTCCTATTTTTATCACATTTCTCAAATTTATAACGTGCATTATACAACACATGATATACACAGAAATATTCAACAAATCAATCAAACATGCACAAATCTTATATTACTAAATCTTAAAAAATATTGGGCAACATTTCCGCTATTTCTATCACATTTCCCAAATTTTAAATAAACATATATTCATCACATAAACACAACAAACCAATTAATCAATAAAACATGCATAATTATAGTCTTATATCACCGCAACACACAGTCCCAGAACTTATCTCCACTATTTTATAATTCATACATTCCACTAAGTTCAATATCTTAATTATACATTAAGGTTTAAAATATTACCTCTAATATAAAATCCTCCAAAGCTTGATCTCACCAACAAAGTTGTCAACAAAATACCTATTCAAATATAACTATAAAAAAAATAATAAAAAAATTGACAAAATATATTAAATCTATATTCTAACTAAATAAACAATAAAGTGCTTAAAGAAAACAAATAATGTGTTATTTGTACTCATTTAAATACTTAAACCCGAAATGAAATATATATATATATTTTGAAAAAGTTAACAAATCACATAATGAAAAATCTACTATAAATATTCTAACTAAATGAATAATAAAATATAACTTAAAGAAAAAAAAATAATTTAATATATACATATTTAAAAAATTAAACCCAAAATTTAAAAAGTTAACAAAATATAAACAAAAATTTACTCAAAATATTCAAACCAAATAATTAATAAAGTGGAACTTATACAAAATATATACATTAATATATATACTCATTTACATAAGTAAATCCAAGATTAATTAAATTTTTTTTAAAAATTGAAAAATTTAACAAAAAATAAAGAAATTATAATAAAAAAAATTCTAAAAAAATAAATATTAAAATGCAAAGTTTAAACATAAAATAATTACATAATCATTAATATAAACTATCCAAAAATTAAAAAATTCGAAATATAGTCATTTTATATAAAAAAAATATCTCAAAAATTAAATTTAAATCATAAAAATTAATAAAATCACACTTACTTGTTATGATTGAGCAATGTGGGTTCTTGAAGTAGAAAGCCCCTAAAAACTAAGAAATTTTATGGGTTTTCAAACAATAATCTTCAATAATACAAAATCTATATTGGTGCAGTTTCTAGTGCAAGTTCGATCACAAATTCAGTTTCTCTATTTGGGGGTAATCCTGGTAAATCTTCTAGAAACACTTTTGGCAATTCACATAGAATGTGGACATTTTCTGCGTCTCCTTAGATTTATCCACCACACTTTCCAGATATGCTGAATATCTATGCTGCATCTATTGCGATTTTATGCCCTAATTAAAACCCAATTTCTTTGTAATCTCATCTTATTGTCAATAAAAGCATAGAAATCATTTTTTGAGTTGGTCAATCACTTTGCTCACATGTTTTATTTTCATGATTATTTGTTTAATATAAACTTCTATTAAATCCTGAGCATATAGCTAATCGTATTTATAGTGACGTAATCACAGTGGAATATAAATATGATTATATGTTCAAAATAAGTTAGTCCTAAGATTAGTCAACGCGTGATTTACATTGACTTGCCAATCTACGATATGATATACTTACACACTGTAGTATTATATTCTTTCTAGAACATTAGCAAAGTAGATAAGATTGGATGTATTTCTTACATCAGAGAGGACCGATATTGACAGTTAATAAAATAAGTAAACATACCATTATTATCTATTCTAGTCATATCATATAGTTGACCAGAGGTCAATTCAATCTCAATTTTGAGTGGTTAGTATTCTAACTGATTGTATTATTTTAGTTCTTTGACTTGTTCGTTACCAGCTTACCCTACAAACTAGCCCATACTTACATCTTGGGAACTCGGTAGTATAATTGAGTGGGAGTGTTAAGAATAGATATGAACATCTATAGCTTCTAATGAAGAAATGAAATGATTGTTTCCTTTCAGTTTGGTTCAAGGTGTTAAATGATTGAGATCTCATTTCAATAATTAAATTAGTTTACTGAAGTATCATTTACAAGGAACTAAGTGTTTTAAGGATAAAATACAATGAGGGGTCAGTATTTTAGTCCCATCTCATTGTAGACCATCTATAGTAGATTGAGTGATAATTATGGTTGTAACAATGGATAATTAATAGCGTATCTATATTTGTTATAGAGTGTTCTATGAATTCAAGAGTGCAATTCTGAGTCTATAGTGGAGTCATGAGGAATTAATAAGTAAGTAAATTTATTTGTTAGATTTATGATAACTTATTGGAGCTTGATTTCATAGGCCCATGGTCCACATTGTACCCTGGATAAAATCATCTAGATAGTCTCAATTAATTTATTTCATTATCAATTACAATTATCAAAGTTGACCACGTCAATTTTGGATAGTTTCACAATGTTATGTAATTTTGAGAAGAAAAGAGAAATTATGGCAGATTTATTAATTAAGATAAATTGGTATCTAAATTAATAAATAAGTTTAAATCAAGGTTCAAATTATAAATAATTAATTTGATAAAGGATTTAAATAATTAAATCAATAGAAAATAATATAGGCCTTAATTTTAGGTCCAATGAGCTTATAATCAAATGGGAAATTTCACGGGCCTAAAACCCATGATAATTTCGACCAAGGGCTTCATGTTGGCTATTATTTTATTGATTTTTGCATTAAATTAAATTGCTTAATTGGTCTATAAAAGGAGTGCTTTGAGAGAAGTGAAAACACAAGTTTGACAAGTCACAAGTCAGATTTTCTAATAAGTTTTAGATTCTGTCTAAACATAAGTCCTTTTCTAAGCCTCTTTGTTATTTTCTCTTCTTCTCTCTATATCTATCTCATGTGTTGAGAATTTCCCACACTAGTCTCGGTGATTCTAAGGATACATTGGAAGACTGTGAAGAAATTAGAAGAACGTTTCTGTTTCTTGATAATACTCTGCAACAGAAAGGATACAATTGTTAGAGAAACTGAAGGAATGACTCTTTCGTTCCGCTGCATATACTGTAAGTATTCTTATCTTTGTTTCTCTTTGAATTCAATTTTAGAAACATGTTCTAGGTTATCTCATATTAATTTATTTAATATCAGATCTACATGAAAATAAATAAAGATCATGTATAAAAGTTTTCCTAACAACTAGCCTCTGAGCATTTGGTAATCACTATTTGCATGCATGAACATGTTAATAATTGGATTAATTGATGTGTTTGAATAATTGGATGGTGTTCATGTTTTTATGAAGCATATTGATTTTATGTGAATTTTAGCAATTTTTTAGGTTATTTTGTTGCATTTTCTATGCTATTAATTTTTATATATGCTTTAATTTTGTGTAAAACATAGTAAAATTTAATTAGAAAATGGTTTTGATTTGTAAAATTGCACAAAAATAATTTTTGGAATTTTTTTTGCCTGGCTGCCCATGCGTCGGCGCACGCATGCGATGAACAGTACCAAGTACTGTTTATCCAATTTTTATTTTAAATTAACGAGAAAAAAATTGTGAAAATAAATTATTTATAATAAAAAATTGTTTTATCATTTAAAATTGTTTTTTAAAAAATATGATATGTTTCTTAGGTTAGATTTAAATAATTAGATATTTTCTACAAAGATTCTATTTATGCAAAAACGATTGTTGATGATGTGGCAAGGATTTCTCAAACGTTGCTTGACACGTGGCGGAATTGAAGTGCAAAGGTGTTGTTCGACTATCGACCAGCTACGCATCGCTTCGTTAGGCTTAATTATTAGATACGATCAGGCTGGTCATACAATCTGCATTATTTACTTCTAAGATTGTAATCTTATAATCATTGCATTGAATATTTCCTCATTATTATCTTGATACGCAGTTATTAAGGAAAGATATGGCCCATTGGCCCATGTAACCCTCCTTGAGCCTATAAATATGCATGAAATAGCTCAAGGAATGGACTTTTGATCTCTGAGTCTTTTTGCTAAGCCTTGAGAAAGAGAGAGATATAGTGTAATAGTTCATCGTCTTATTACAATTCCTTCAAGGTTTGTGAAACTCAAGAACCCTAGTTCTTTGATCATGACTTTGAGATTCAATAATAACAATAACATTAAATGGATGTAGGTCATTACCATTCTTTGGGGCTGAACCACTATAATTCCTTGGTGTTTTCTTCCTTTCCGTTAGATTATCTTTCTTAATTGTCGTTTTATTTTTTGTCGTATATTTGACTCCGTGTCGTTGGCCAAATCGAGGGTCAACCGATTCAAATTCAAATTTAAAAAATATACTAACAACTTAATTTTATATCTTTTAATATAATAAAATTTTAGAATTAAGATATCAATTATTGAAGATATTTTCTTCTAAATTCTGGATATTTTTATTAATTATCTATTTGAAAATATAAATATTTTTTTATTCAATAGTTTTTAATATTTAAATTATTTGAAATTTGAATATTGTTAGTTAGATATTTTTATGGATATTTGAATTTGATTAACTATTTTAAGATATTTTAGGATTGTTATAACTATTAATATATATTTTTTAAATGGTTAAAATATTTGCTTATAGTTGTAACAACACAAGATATTTTTGAAAAACAGTTAAGATATTGATTTTAAAATTTAAAATGGGTTAAATTTTGAAAAATATCATTTTTTTCAACCAATTAATAAAATATTTTTTAATAAATGAGATTTAAATTAACTTTGGTTAATTATTGATAAATCCTATTTAAATTAAATTAATATTTTTTTTTCACATTGACCTAAAACCATGTTGATTGTTGATAAATAAAATTTAAATTAATTATTGTTAATTGTGGATAAATTTCATTTAAATTGACTTATTTTTTTGTAAAATTTTAATTAATTTGAATTTTTTGATAAATTCTAGATAATTAATTGTGGTATTTTTGTAAATGAAATAAATTGTGGTATTTTTGCATAAATTCATAGAAGTGCTCATATAGTAACATGATTAAGCCCATCCAATTATAACATGTCTGTTTGCACTATAAGTAGTATTTTCGCAATTGGGCTTAGATGCATATAGTGGCCCATATATTTGTTAGATATATGGATTTTGCCAAATAAAATATTTCTAAAATGAAAGGTTTTATTTGGACCTAATAGAAAATGTAAAGTTTAAATTCCTCTCTTGTGGGTGATTTCACTTGTGAAAGCCTATTTGCTTTGCATGACTATAGTGGGCCTTTTGGACCTTATATGGAAGATTGGGGGCCTTTGTAGTGGGAACGACATACTAGACCCAGCCCTCCTCCATACAAGCCCAATTGTTAAGGGCCATTTACCTGAGTTGGACATAATTGTATAGGTTCATTATATTAGTTACACCTAAATATTGATTAGCAAAAAATTAATTCTAAATTAATTGAATTTGTTTCAATGTGACACTTTAGAATTAATAGGAAATTATAGGACTTTTTTTTTTAAAAAAATTTAATCTGTTTAATTTTTTTTTGGAAAACCATAGTAATTAATTTTCTAAAAATAAATAATAAAAATAATTTTTTTAAATTTAATAATGAGCTTATTTTAAGAATTTTATTCAATCTCCACCGTGGGTTTAACATAATCAATAGCTTAATGGTGCCTCGAGGTACTTTTATTCGTCCCCCTACGGAAGTTGTTCATTAGTTATTTTGACAAGGTTAGATTTCAAAAGATAGATAATTATAGGTCAAATTCTACTAGACTCACCCCTACGGTGACTACTAGTAGGTTCTTAATAGTGGTGTCCATTATTAAATGAGTTTACAACTCTATTTAACTAGTGGTACTTTTTGACTCTCACCAACCGGGACAAGGATATTATAGATTAGTTAAAAACCTAAAAAGATAGAGATATGATTCTTTTTGGTATTTTTTCTCATATCTTACATATTTAGGTACATGTTGTGCTATTTCTTGAAATTTTGTAAATAGATGTTTTATTGAGCAAATGAGTTTGATTTCTATTTTATTGGTAATTTGTAGTTTTAAGCTAAGTAGTGTTGTATCTCCTCCCATCCTTCTCTACTTTTGATGGAGAAATTCACAGGAGAAAACTTCCTTAATTGGAAGAAGAATATCAACATAGAGTTGATTGATGAAAACTCTGAGTTCGTCATGATTGAAGAATCCTCAGAACGAGCACCGTATCCTCACGTTCGTTATGGCGCTGTCAATGCTCGTGATGGAATAGTAAATGCTCGGATAGCACCATCTCTGCACATACGTGAAGACACCATAAATGCTAGAATGTCATCGTGTCTGCACGTTCGTGATCAACTCAACTATGGTCTAACGCATCTCATGAACGAGCTTCAGATTATTGAACCTATCATGGGTGGACCTAGTAAAGGAGGTGAAAATAAGACTACTGATGTTGTTGCTGCTCTAGCTAAGGCTAAAGCTATCCCAGCTTCGTCTTCGAAAGCTGGAAATAAGAGGGAAGGTGGACAAAACAACAACGCCAAGCCTGCAAAGGCTGCAAAGATGAGTGCATAACCTAGTGCACAGACGCCTAAGGGAAAGAACAAGAAAATCAAGAAAGGTAAAGATAAGTGTTTTCACTACAAAGAGAAGGGGCATTGGAAGCGAGATTGCCCCAAGTTTCTAGCAGCGAAAAAGAAAGGTAACGATTATAGTTCATTTATCTTAGAAAAATGTGTTTTAGAGAATGATAAATCCGTTTGGAATATTGATTCTGGATCTACCAACCATGTTTGCAACTCTTTACAACTTCTTGAATCGTGGGAGGAAGCGAACGAAGGCGGCTTAAAGCTTAGAGTTGGGAACGGAGCGTTCATTAAGATCCAAGCTAAAGGAATAGCTCGTTTGAAGTTCAGAAATAAATAATTAATTTAAAAAAGAAATGTATTTTTTATTCCGAATTTTAGTAGAAATTTAATTTCAGTATCCATGTTGCACTTAAAACAATTTGTTATGACTTTCACAAGTTCTAATATATCTATTTCCTTCAATGGAT